>NC_041390.1:440264800-440271949 GCF_002162155.2 Triticum dicoccoides | reverse complement strand
ATTATGAGTTTATGAGTTTTGATGTACCGAAGTTAGTTCGGAGTCCCGGATGTGATCACGGACATAACGAGGAGTCTCGAAATGGTCGAGACATAAAGATTGATATATTGGACGACTATATTCGGACACCGGAAGTGTTCCGGGTGATTTCGGAGAAAACCGGAGTACCGGAGGGTTACCGGAACCCCCCCCCCCCCGGGGAGAAGTAATGGGCCATATGGGCCTTAGTGGAGAGGGAGAAGGGCAGCCGGGGTGGGCCGCACACCTCCTTCCCCCTTGGTCCGAATTGGACTAGGAGAGTGGGGGGGGCGGCGCCCCCCTTTCCTTCTCCCTCCCCACTTCCTTTCCCCCTCCTAGTAGGAGTCCTACTCCTACTAGGAGGAGGACTCCTCCTTGGCGCGCCAATAGGGCCGGCCGGACTCCTCCCCTTGCTCCTTTATATACGGGGGCAGGCGGCACCCCTAGACACACAAGTTGATCCACGTGATCGTTTTCTTAGCCGTGTGCGGTGCCCCCTTCCACCATAATCCTCGATAATATTATAGCGGTGCTTAGGCGAAGCCCTGCGACGGTAGAACATCAAGATCGTCACCACGCCGTCGTGCTGACGGAACTCTTCCCCGACACTTTGTTGGATCGGAGTCCGGGGATCGTCATCGAGCTGAACGTGTGCTAAAACTCGGAGGTGCCGTAGTTTCGGTGCTTGATCGGTCGGGCCGTGAAGACGTACGACTACATCAACCACGTTGTCATAACGCTTCCGCTTGCGATCTACAAGGGTACGTAGATCACACTCTCCCCTCTCGTTGCTATGCATCACCATGATCTTGCGTGTGCATAGGATTTTTTTTGAAATTACTACGTTTCCCAACAGTGGTATCAGAGCCTAGGTTTTATGTGTTGATGTTATATGTACGAGTAGAACACAAGTGAGTTGTGGGCGATATAAGTCATACTGCTTACCAGCATGTCATACTTTGGTTCGGCGGTATTGTTGGACGAAGCGGCCCGGACCAACATTACGCGTACGCTTACGCGAGACCGGTTCTCGCGACGTGCTTTGCACAAAGGTGGCTAGCGGGTGACAGTTTCTCCAACTTTAGTTGAACCGAGTGTGGCTACGCCCGGTCCTTGCGAAGGTTAAAATATCACCAACTTGACAAACTATAGTTGTGGTTTTGATGCGTAGGTAAGATTGGTTCTTACTTAAGCTCGTAGCAGCCACGTAAAACTTGCAACAACAAAGTAGAGGACGTCTAACTTGTTTTTGCAGGGCATGTTGTGATGTGATATGGTCAAGACATGATGCTAAATTTTATTGTATGAGATGATCATGTTTTGTAACCAAGTTATCGGCAACTGGCAGGAGCCATATGGTTGTCACTTTATTGTATGCAATGCAATTGCGCTGTAATGCTTTACTTTATCACTAAGCGGTAGCGATAGTCGTGGAAGCATAAGATTGGCGAGACAACAACGATGCTACGATGATGATCAAGGTGTCACACCGGTGACGATGGTGATCATGAAGTTGCTTCGAAGATGGAGATCACAAGCACAAGATGATGATGGCCATATCATATCACTTATATTGATTGCATGTGATGTTTATCTTTTATGCATCTTACCTTGCTTTGTTTGACGGTAGCATTTTAAGATGATCTCTCATTAATTATCAAGAAGTGTTCTCCCTGACTATGCACCGTTGCGAAAGTTCTTCGTGCTGAGACACCACGTGATGATCGGGTGTGATAGGCTCTACGTTCAAATACAACGGGTGCAAAACAGTTGCACACGCGGAATACTCAGGTTATACTTGACGAGCCAAGCATATATAGATATGGCCTCGGAACACGAAGACCGAAAGGTCGAGCGTGAATCATATAGTATATATGATCAACATAGTAATGTTCACCAATGAAACTACTCCATCTCACGTGATGATCAGACATGGTTTAGTTGATTTGGATCACGTAATCACTTAGAGGATTAGAGGGATGTCTATCTAAGTGGGAGTTCTTTAGTAATATGATTAATTGAACCTAAATTTATCATGAACTTAGTACCTGATAGTATCTTGCTTGTTTATGTTTGATTGTAGATAGATGGCTCGTGCTGTTGTTCCGTTGAATTTTAATGCGTTCCTTGAGAAAGCAAAGTTGAAAGATGATGGTAGCAATTACACAGACTGGGTTCGTAACTTGAGGATTATCCTCATTGCTGCACAGAAGAATTACGTCCTGGAAGCACCGCTGGGTGCCAGGCCTGCTACTGGAGCAACACCAGATGTTATGAATGTATGGCAGAGCAAAGCTGATGACTACTCGATAGTTCAGTGTGCCATGCTTTACGGCTTAGAATCGGGACTTCAACGACGTTTTGAACGTCATGGAGCACATGAGATGTTCCAGGAGTTGAAGTTAATATTTCAAGCAAATGCCCGGATTGAGAGATATGAAGTCTCCAATAAGTTCTATAGCTGCAAGATGGAGGAGAACAGTTCTGTCAGTGAGCATATACTCAAAATGTCTGGGTATAATAATCACTTGATTCAATTGGGAGTTAATCTTCCAGATGATTGCGTCATTGACAGAATTCTCCAATCAGTGCCACCAAGCTACAAGAGCTTCATGATGAACTATAATATGCAAGGGATGAATACGACTATTCCCGAGCTCTTCGCAATGCTGAAAGCTGCGGAGGTAGAAATAAAGAAGGAGCATCAAGTGTTGATGGTGAACAAGACCACTAGTTTCAAGAAAAAGGGCAAAGGAAAGAAGAAGGGGAACTTCAAAAAGAATAGCAAGCAAGTTGCTGCTCAAGAGAAGAAACCCAAACCTGGACCTAAGCCTGAAACTGAGTGCTTCTACTGCAAGCAGACTGGTCACTGGAAGCGGAACTGCCCCAAGTATTTGGCGGATAAGAAGGATGGCAAGGTGAACAAAGGTATATGTGATATACATGTTATTGATGTGTACCTTACTAATGCTCGCAGTAGCACCTGCGTATTTGATACTAGTTTTGTTGCTAACATTTGCAACTCAAAACAGGGACTACAGATTAATCGAAGACTGGCTAAGGACGAGGTGACGATGCGCGTGGGAAATGGTTCCAAAGTCGATGTGATCGCGGTAGGCACGCTACCTCTACATCTACCTTCGGGATTAGTATTAGACCTAAATAATTGTTATTTGGTGCCAGCGTTAAGCATGAACATTATATCTGGATCTTGTTTGATGCGAGACAATTATTCATTTAAATCAGAGAATAATGGTTGTTCTATTTATATGAGTAATATCTTTTATGGTCATGCACCCTTAAAGAGTGGTCTATTCTTATTAAATCTCGATAGTAGTGACACACATATTCATAATGTTGAAGCCAAAAGATGCAGAGTTGATAATGATAGTGCAACTTATTTGTGGCACTGCCGTTTGGGTCATATCGGTGTAAAACGCATGAAGAAACTCCATACTGATGGACTTTTGGAACCACTTGATTATGAATCACTTGGTACTTGTGAACCGTGCCTTATGGGTAAGATGACAAAAACACCGTTCTCCGGTACTATGGAGAGAGCAACAGATTTGTTGGAAATCATACATATAGATGTATGTGGTCCGATGAATGTTGAGGCTCATGGCGGATATCGTTATTTTCTCACCTTCACAGATGACTTAAGCAGATATGGGTATATCTACTTAATGAAACATAAGTCTGAAACGTTTGAAAAGTTCAAAGAATTTCAGAGTGAAGTTGAAAATCATCGTAACAAAAAAAATTCCTACGATCTGATCGTGGAGGAGAATATTTGAGTTACGAGTTTGGTGTACATTTGAAGCAATGCGGAATAGTTTCGCAACTCATGCCACCCGGAACACCACAGTGTAATGGTGTGTCCGAACGTCGTAATCATACTTTTAGATATGGTGCGATCTATGATGTCTCTTACTGATTTACTGCTATCGTTTTGGGGATATGCTCTAGAGACGGCCGCATTCGCGTTAAATAGGGCACCATCAAAATCCGTTGAGACGACGCCTTATGAACTGTGGTTTGGCAAGAAACCAAAGTTGTCGTTTCTGAAAGTTTGGGGTTGCGATGCTTATGTGAAAAAACTTCAACCTGATAAGCTCGAACCCAAATCGGAGAAATGTGTGTTCATAGGATATCCAAAGGAAACTATTGGATACACCTTCTATCACAGATCCAAAGGCAAGACTTTTGTTGCTAAATTCAGAAACTTTCTAGAGAAGGAGTTTCTCTCGAAAGAAGTGAGTGGGAGGAAAGTAGAACTTGACGAGGTAACTGTACCTGCTCCCTTATTGGAAAGTAGTACATCACAGAAACCAGTTTCTGTGACACCTACACCAATTAGTGAGGAAGCTAATGATGATGATCATGAAACTTCAGAACAAGATACTACTGAACCTCGTAGATCAACCAGAGTAAGATCCGCACCAGAGTGGTATGGTAATCCTGTTCTGGAAGTCATGCTACTAGATCATGACGAACCTACGAACTATGGAGAAGCGATGGTGAGCCCAAATTTCGCAAAATGGCTTGAAGCCATGAAATCTGAGATGGGATCCATGTATGAGAACAAAGTATGGACTTTGGTTGACTTGCCCAATGATAGGCAAGAAATTGAGAATAAATGGATCTTCAAGAAGAAGACTGACGGTGACGGTAATATTACTGTCTACAAAGCTCGAGTTGTCGCAAAAGGTTTTCGACAAGTTCAAGGGATTGACTACGATGAGACCTTCTCACCTGTAGCGATGCTTAAATCTGTCCGAATCATGTTAGCAATTGCCGCATTTTATAATTATGAAATTTGGCAAATGGATGTCAAAACTGCATTCCTGAAAGGATTTCTGGAAGAAGAGTTGTATATGATGCAACCGGAAGGTTTTGTCGATCCAAAGGGAGCTAACAAAGTGTGCAAGCTCCAGTGATCCATTTATGGACTGGTGCAAGCTTCTCGGAGTTGGAATAAACGCTTTGATAGTGTGATCAAAGCATTTGGTTTTGTACAGACTTTTGGAGAAGCCTGTATTTACAAGAAAGTGAGTGGGAGCTCTGTAGCATTTCTGATATTATATGTAGATGACATATTACTAATTGGAAATTATATAGAATTTCTGAATAGCATAAAGGGATACTTGAATAAGAGTTTTTCAATGAAAGACCTCGGTGAAGCTGCTTACATATTGGGCATTAAGATCTATAGAGATAGATCAAGACGCTTAATTGTACTTTCACAAAGCACATACCTTGACAAATTTTTGAAGAAGTTCAAAATGGATCAAGCAAAGAAAGGATTCTTGCCTGTGTTACAAGGTGTGAAATTGAGTAAGACTCAATGCCCGACCAATGCAGAAGATAGAGAGAAAATGAAAGATATTCCCTATGCTTCAGCCATAGGCTCTATCATGTATGCAATGCTGTGTACCAGACCTGATGTGCGTCTTGCTATAAGTCTAGCAGGGAGGTACCAAAGTAATCCAGGAGTGGATCACTAGACAGCGGTCAAGAACATCCTGAAATACCTAAAAAGGACTAAGGATATGTTTCTCATATATGGAGGTGACAAAGAGCTCATCGTAAATGGTTACGTTGATGCAAGCTTTGACACTGATCCGGACGATTCTAAATCGCAAACCGGATACGTGTTTACATTAAACGGTGGAGTTGTCAGTTGATGCAGTTCTAAACAAAGTGTTGTGGCGGGATCTACATGTGAAGCAAAGTACATAGCTGCTTCGGAAGCAGCAAACGAAGGAGTCTGGATGAAGGAGTTCATATCCGATCTAGGTGTCATACCTAGTGCATCGGGTCCAATGAAAATCTTTTGTGACAATACTGGTGCAATTGCCTTGGCAAAGGAATCCAGATTTCACAAGAGAACCAAACACATCAAAAGATGCTTCAATTCCATCCGGGATCTAGTCCAGGTGGGAGACATAGAGATTTGCAAGATACATACGGATCTGAATGTTGCAGACCCGTTGACTAAGCCTCTTCCACGAGCAAAAAATGATCAGCACCAAAGCTCCATGGGTGTTAGAATCATTACTGTGTAATCTAGATTATTGACTCTAGTGCAAGTGGGAGACTGAAGTAAATATGCCCTATAGGCAATAATAATGTTATTATATTATTTCCTTATATCATGATAAATGTTTATTATTCATGCTAGAATTGTATTATCCGGAAACATAATACTTGTGTGATTACATAGACAAACTAAACGTCACTAGTATGCCTCTACTTGACTAGCTCGTTAATCAAAGATGGTTATGTTTCCTAACCATAGACATGTGTTGTCATTTGATTAACAGGATCACATTATTAGGAGAATGATGTGATTGACATGACCCATTCCATTAGCTTAGCACCCGATCATTTAGTATGTTGCTATTGCTTTCTTCATGACTTATACATGTTCCTATGACTATGAGATTATGCAACTCCCGTTTGCCGGAGAAACACTTTGTGTGCTACCAAACGTCACAACATAACTGGGTGATTATAAAGGAGCTCTACATGTGTCTCCAAAGGTAAATGTTGGGTTGGCGTATTTCAAGATTAGGATTTGTCACTCCGATTGTCGGAGAGGTATCTCTGGGCCCTCTCGGTAATGCACATCACATAAGCCTTGCAAGCATTGCAACTAATGAGTTGGTTGCGAGATGATGTATTACGAAACGAGTAAAGAGACTTGCCGGTAACGATATTGAACTAGGTATTGAGATACCGACGACCGAATCTCGGGCAAGTAACATACCGATGACAAAGGGAACAACGTATGTTGTTACGCGGTCTGACCGATAAAAGATCTTCGTAGAATATGTGGGAGCCAATATGAGCATCCAGGTTCCGCTATTGGTTATTGACCGGAGACATGTCTCGGTCATGTCTACATTGTTCTCGAACCCGTAGGGTCCGCACGCTTAAGGTTTCGATGATAGTTATATTATGAGTTTATGAGTTTTGATGTAAAGAAGTTAGTTCGAAGTCCCGGATATGATCACGGACATAACGAGGAGTCTCGAAATGGTCGAGACATAAAGATTGATATATTGGACGGCTATATTCAGACACCGGAAGTGTTCCGGGTGATTTCGGAGAAAACCGGAGTACCGG
>NC_041390.1:440248689-440264587 GCF_002162155.2 Triticum dicoccoides | reverse complement strand
AATGGGCCATATGGGCCTTAGTGGAGAGAGAGAAGGGCAGCCAGGGTGGGCCGCGCGCCTCCTCCCCCCTTGGTCCGAATTGGACAAGGAGAGGGGGGGCGGCGCCCCCCTTTCCTTCTCCCTCCCCACTTCCTTTCAGGACTCCTCCTTGGCGCGCCAATAGGGTCGGCCGGCCTCCTCCCCTTGCTCCTTTATATACGGGGGCAGGGGGCACCCCTAGACACACAAGTTGATCCACGTGATCGATTTCTTAGCCGTGTGCGGTGCCCCCTTCCACCATAATCCTCGATAATATTGTAGCGGTGCTTAGGCGAAGCCCTGCGACGGTAGAACATCAAGATCGTCACCACGCCGTCGTGCTGACGGAACTCTTCCCCGACACTTTGCTGGATCGGAGTCCGGGGATCGTCATCGAGTTGAACGTGTGCTAAAACTCGGAGGTGCCGTAGTTTCGGTGCTTGATCGGTCGGGCCGTGAAGACGTACGACTACATCAACCGCGTTATCATAACGCTTCCGCTTGCGATCTACAAGGGTACGTAGATCACACTCTCCCCTCTCGTTGCTATGCATCACCATGATCTTGCGTGTGCGTAGGATTTTTTTAAAATTACTACATTTCCCAACATTACAGGCATATGAAGTTCTGGTAGTATGTGAGCCTCAGTCCAGGCTACAAGCACTATAAAATCTGCCTGCATTCACATTCACATGTCGAAAGCCATGTGAAGTTCAACTAGTAAGTGTGCTAGAGTTCTGGTTGGTATGTGTCTGGTTCTGTGCAAAAAAAATAAAAGGAAAATAGAACATGCATGTGATATGACATGAAGGTCAGGTTAGTATGCACTAGCAGTCCAACCATTCAAAAACTCATGAAGGTTTCAGGTTTTTTAACTGTAGACAGTATTTCCCCTTTGCAAAACAAGAAGTTCAGGTTGTGGAGAGTGCTCAGTTCAGGTACATATAAGTAATCAAATATTGTAGAATTAAAAAACATGATGTGATGTTCATTCTATGAAGGGTGCTCAGTTCAGGTACAAAGGCATTGGCAGATGCTCAGCTCGGTGCATAGTGTGATGGCTCTCACCACTTTTATATGAGAAGTTCAGGCTGTGAATAATGCTAAGTTCAGTTACAATGGTATATGCAGATATAACTTGTGTGCTAATAGACATTTTTTTCTTTTATGTCAGCAAGACGAGAGACGCATGAAGAAGCTTAGAAGTTCCCAGCAGCAAGTACACAATCCAAAGCCTGTATGCGTTGCACCACCCCCTCAATGGGACACACCTCAAACGCACCAACAACATTATCAACCTGCTCCAGACCAAAAATGGATGACACCCGAAACACACGGATACTTCCAAGATGCTGCGTCACAGCCCTATCCGCACGGGTTTGCGCCTCCACCTAATTGGGTGACGCCGGAAATCCCCGGCGGATTCTTTGTATCCACCAGCAGACTCCCAAGCACGCCGATGGAGGAGGGGGTTAGCTCAGGTCCTGCGTGTAACTCTGGAGGTTATCCTGGTGTGCCTCATCAATGCCAAAGCAAAGCAACTAAACCGGATCCCAGGACAAATCCAACAACAACACACACACACACACGGAGGAGAGTGATCTGCACACTACCACCGTTTGATCCTCCTCTTGCTGCTACAAGTCAGAATTCTACGGGGCATAAGGTAGATGGATTGCTTCACAAAACAAAAGAGCAAACCAAGACCAGGATCGCAATACCTCCACAACCACCTCAAGCAAAAAGGACGCAAACAAGAGAGAGGTCATCTTCAGCCCTCCTTCCTCCTCGTGATCCACTGCTGCATCCTGCTATGATTACTCCGCCATGTCCCATCCCAGAGGGACAGCAGCCGACACCGGCGGAGTTGCGATCATACACGCACGTAAGTGAAACAAAAAATATTTATATACGCATCTTGTATTATCTGCACATTTTTTGCTCCCTCCAGGATAATAAGTTCATAAACTGCATTTTAAGGTGTTGTTTGGATTTTTTTTCTTTTTCTGCAGACGCCAGATCTACCGGATTATCTAATACCAAGACTAAAGATGCGATTCAAAGATGTACAGAAAGCAAGGGAATTTTATTACAGATATGCCAGACACGCTGGTTTTGGAATCAGGAAGACGGGTGGAAATGACAACCACAAGTATTTTGTTTGCACCTTCCAAGGGATACACACATCTTCTGTTTCAGAGGCCAACAGGAAGCGAAACAAAACATCATAGAGGACGGGCTGCAATGCAAGAATGAGGGTGAAGGTGCAGGAGGATGGCACATGCGTGCAGTGGACATTGAGTACAATCATAATCACGAGCTCATGCAAACTGATGACATACTGGTATTTTTGCACTCACACAAGAATTATGACCCCACTATTTTGGAGTACGTAAAGCTCCTACAGTACCATGATGTCAAGCACACAACAATCATGTCCATGCTATCTAAAAATGAAGATGGAAGCTACTTCCTAAGCATGACCGGACGAGACCTGCTAAACCAATAAGTATTCAAACACCCACATACTGCAATGTAAAATTGCATCCTAGCTCACAACCTGTTGGGGATATTACTACTGGGCGTAAACCGGCCTATCTGGACCGGATTAACTTCATCAGTAGTTAAGTATGTTAAAGCCCATGAAGGTAGATGAGGGCTTAAAGCCCATGATCGGTTTAAGGCCTGTAGCCGTAAACCGGCGTTGGTATATAAACTTGTATTGTAAGTTAGGAATAAGTAGAGACCAAACCGAACACGTATATGAGCCGGTGGTAGGACTCTGTAAACCGACGGGCGTCACCCATGTATATAAGGGGACGACCCGGCGGCGGTTCAAGGAGAACAGACAACAACTCGAGACCTAGGCGAAGCTTGTTTGCTCCCTAGTTATCGAAACCCCATCAATTCCATCACAACTAGACGTAGGCTTTTACCTCCATCAAAGGGGCCGAACTAGTATAAACTCTCTTGCATCCATGTGTCCGCTTTAACCCCTTCAAGCTAACCCGTTGCGATTGCTCCACGACTAAGTCCTTTCTCTAGGACATCTGCCATGACAAAACCACGACACAACCCTTTGCTAGCAAAACATAAACAAATGCATGTTTGCATGTGATTTGCAGGAAATCCATGAATGCAAGGAAAGATGATTTGGATGATGTATTGAAACTTGTTTCATTCTTCAAAGACATGAAGGCAATAAGTGATGAGTTTTTCTATGACATCCAAGTGGACAAGGACAAGTCAATTAAAAACATTTTTTGGTCCAATGCAAGCTGCTGAGGAGCCTATCAAGACTTCGGCGATTGCGTAACATTCGACACAACTTACAAGACCAACAGATTTCATATGCCCCTGGGAGTGTTTGTTGGAACAAACCATCACTTGCAGTCAACGATATTTGTTGTTGCCCTGATAAGAGACGAAGATGCAAAGTCATTCAAGTGGCTGTTCGATACATTTCTACGGTGCATGAACAACAAGCACCCAACTTGCATTCTAACAGGTGAGTTCAAAAAAAAAACTCCTCAAGTTTCATCATCTTTTTAGTCTATGGGTTTGTGTTGGTTGGGTACATTGGTTTTGTCTGAAAATAATGTAAAGAATGCAGTTCAACCACTGTAAGCACAGAAGTCCAACTAGTAGTACAAGAAAGCAAAATTATATGTCACATGTTTAGAAAAAAATTAGTTATGAATGTGAAGTTCAAATACATGAATCATAGGAGTTCAAGGACAAATCTGTAAGATAAATATATGTAGCATGTTCAGAAAAATATAGTTATTTACGTGAAGTTCAAGCACTGCCACCACAGAAGTTCAACAACAATGCTTTGAGAAAAATTTTGATTGCGACACTACTAGTTTGTCCTACTACTAACTGTGAAGTTCAAGCACTGATACCAAAGAAGTTCAGCAACATTGTTGTAAAGAAAAAATACATGTGACATTCTTAGATACCATACTGCCAAGATGTGTAGTTCAAGTACTTGTACAACATAAGTTCACCATCAGTACAAAAAAAGAATCAAGTTTCATTTTTTTAATTCATGCAGACCAATGCCCATCAATGGCGAAAGCTATACCACAATCATTTCCAAACACCTTCCACAAGCTATGCCATTGGCACATCATGAAGAAGTACAGGGAATACCTCGCGTTGCTGTACAAAAAGTATAAAACATTCAAAGAGGAGTTCACAGCTATATTAAACTGGCCGCTGATGCCAACGGAGTTTGAAGATGCCTGGGCTAAACTCGTGCACAACTACAACCTGGAGAACGACCAGATGATGATGCAGCTCTGGAGTGATAGGAAGATGTGGATTTCAGCATATTACAAGAACATTTTCTGTGCTAGAATGACTTCCACACAACGAAGCGAGAGCATGAACCACGTGCTAAATAAAGGGTTTATCAAGGGGACCCAGAACCTACACAAGTTTGCTAGGCGGGTCAATGCTTGCATACAAACTCGGATGCAGAAGGAGAACGAGCAAACAATGACCAGCATGGTATGATGACAAGTACAAAACACCCCCATCATGTTTTGTTTTACCTTCAACATGTGCACTTTGAATTTAAAAAATGAAACCCATGACTCTGGTTCGACTAATATCTCACTTTTTGACATGTGCAGACCAATCCTGTGACAAAAACAACTTACGGCTACGAGGAAGACATGTCTATCAAGTACACGAGAGCCATGTACACTGAGATGAGGAATAGGATGAGAAAGGCCACGCTATTTCGTGCAAAGTGTACAGCAGAGCCCACAAAGTACCTTGTGTACTACCACAACAAGCCTGGCCATGATGATGAAGAAAGATTTTCCTGGTCAAAGCATGAATTCCAGGTTGTAGCTGACCCAGAGAAGGAAATATACGAGTGTGAATGAAAGCTCTGGACACACACAGGTGAGCGAAAAAACAAGATCATTAAATAGCTAGACTAGTAGTATCATATCAAAATTTATGAAACTCATTGCTGGCTCACAAACTATGTATTCTGCATTCATCACAAAAATGCACGCCTGTTCTGCCTTCACATCATGAACATACTAGACTACATCAAGCCTGACAAATTTCCAAACAATTATATCCTCAAACGGTACACAAAGACTGCAAGATCACAACCAACCTTTGATACAAGGGACTACAACACAACCGCATCGGATGGCAGCTCAAGGCTATCGAAGCAAGACATCTTGCTGCAGCTGAATTTGATGGTTAACAAGAAAGGGATGAGATGTGACCAGCAATATGACAGAGCCTACTATGTTCTCAAGAGGCTTGTGGAAGAGCTTGATGCAATACATTCAGCAAATCAAGCGGATGTTGAGGAAAGGATGGCTCAAGAGGACGCTGAAATTGAAGATGACCTTCATTATTATGCAGCTGAAATGCTCAACGCCGCCGCTAAAGCCAACCAATGCAAGTAGGGTGATGGCCAATCAATGGAGCAGCGACGGCAAGAGACGATGAAATTGCCGTTGTATTCTAAAACAAAGGGTAGGAAGAAAATTACTGCAGCAAAGAAAACTGACAAGAGAGCTCAAATGAAGGCACCACCTGCAGGAAGAGTCGTTGTGCACGATGAGAACGGAGTGCCACTTGGACACAGGAAATGCAGTGTGTGTGCAACCAGGTTGCGGGACACAACAAGCTAACTTGTCCAACACTATTGAAAAGAAACAATGCTGAGGAGATCAAGCAAACCAAATCTCAAAAACAGCGGCCCAAAGTTATGGAACAAAAGAAGGGACCACACCCAAAGAAAGCAAGCAACAGACTTTGTAGCATATGCAATGAGTATGAACCACATAATGCAAGAACATGCCCGAAGCGCGCAGACGCTGAAAAGACAAGAAAAATGCCAGAGAAGAAACAGAAAGCAAGACCTAGAGCCAGCAACAAGAAAGTGGTGGAAGATGAAGAGGAAGACGAAGATGAAGACATCATCGAAGAAGAGGAAGACGAAGACGAAGAGGAAGTGGAATGCAACGATGAAGAGGAAGACGACGATGAAGAGGAAGAGGACGATGAAGAGGAAGAGGTACATGTCAAGCAAAAACCTCTACCACCAAAGCCTAGGAGGAGCGCAAGGCTCATGAACAGTTAGAATAGGTCAATTAACACAATGCAAACTTGTGTCATGTCAATGTGCAGAACATTATGTCATCCCCTGGTAACGTACACTGTGAAGTTCAAGTAATATTACTGCAGAAGTTCTGGTATGTTATGGCAGGAAGTGATGTGCTGGTGTTGTATTGCATGAAAGAGCAAGCAGTAATAAATTGAAAAACATACACTATGAAGTTCAAGTAATATTACCGCAAAAGTCCTGGTATGTTATGGCAGGAAGTGATGTGCTGGTGTTGTATTGCATGAAAGAGCAACCAGCAAAATAATCATACAGTTTTGAAGTTCATGTCAGCTTACAGAAGAAGTTCTGGTATGTAAAATCGATGTAGGAAAAGAATATGCTTAAAAAATAAAGTTTCGCCGCATAAACTAAGGTTAGCAAGGCTAAGACAACGCGTTCAAATGTGAAGTTCTGCTTGGATACGTGCAGAAGTTTATGTACAATGCAACAAAGATAAAGAAACGTCAACAATATTTCTGCACATATTTACATATGAAATACGTTCACACTTGAAAAAACACAAAAAAACAAATATAGATTCTACGCAAAAGCATACATATTGGTTGGGTTGAACATTACCAATACATTACACAACACAAAATATCCTCTCCATCTGAAACCAGCAGCCAGCCACATCTCAAAGCAGAAGTTCAAGTCTACGATCATATGTTGGGAGCCCAAAAATAAACAACACAAGAAAAATCAAACAGTTCAACCAAAACCGAGGCAGAAGTTCAGGTACATCTGTTGGGGCAAAAACATTCAACACATGGATACTAAAAAACGACGCAATACATTGAAATTCACAAAGCCAAATCATTCTTCACACCAAATGCATTTGTCCATAATATCATAAGTAATAGTGTTGCACCTATAGATACACAAATCACTAAAAACATTCTTACAATCAAATCTTTACGGAATTGTTCCAATCATTATCAAACCTAAAAATCTATACGAAATCAAATCTACAATGAAACTAATGCTTCGAATTCATGGGCCAAAGGACTGGATCTCTTTAGGGAGCTCTGAACGCACGACTTCATTCTTCTCGCTAAAAATCAGAGTGTGCATGAACTCAGCCTTCCAGTCATCTGCAGCAGCCTGCAAACAAAGAAAGGTGAAAACGATGGTTTAGTAACGGATTCTAAAACCACAGCAGGAGCTTCTCAGCAAAAACACACAAGAATAATCAAAGGATGATGAGACAAGAACAAAGACAGAACATACTTCCACATCACCAAAATCTTCAAAAAACTTGTCGCCATCATATGAAGAGCAGAGCTTCACGGCAAAGAAACCACAATCATTACTCCTCTGCTTCGGAACATCGATGAAAGTCGGCCTCTTTGCAATAGTCACCCAGTTAGGCTGCTTGCTCGCCTTGTATGTAGCCTTGCCGTACACCTCCTCGAGCAACCCAACAAATCTCTTCATCTGCCGGAAATAACAAAATTAGATGAAGTCAAAAACATGTTAACCAAAATAGTTAAGTTCAGGTACATAAAAAAGCGACACTTGCATAAGATCCACCTAAACAAAATAGTAGAAGTTCAACTTCTAAATGACAGTCAGTTCAAGCAGTATTACCAAAATAGAGACAACAACATATTTTGTCAACACAAGGCATAATAAACTTCGTGTCAAACAAGAGAATGTGAAAGGAGGTTCAGGCTAAGAAACACTCACAATACTTTGGCAGTCCCTGTGGAAACTCGTTCGCGACGTTTCCATATTATCGTAAGAAAGTGAATCAAGGATGTCAATGCTCCCATGATATCTATTCACCACGTACACAATGTAGTGCGCCATTGTGCCAATTGGCTTGAATAGAATCAAGAAAACCTGCAAAGAATGAAAGGACGGGTGAACACAAACTATAAAGCATATGTACTCAAGAACCGGCATGAACAAAAACTTCTTGACAAACTCAGCAAAAGGATGCACATGAAATTAAAAAAAGCAAGAGTTATGAAAAACTAACCAGCTTTGCATTAAGAAGGTCTTCTTCCTTGCAAACAAACATTGGGAGGAGACCAGCAGATTTTTCTGCATCAAACTTTGGAACTGTTGCGGCGTAGAAATCATACTCCAGGCAGTACTGAGCATTCACCAAAACACAATTAAAACACCTCCCACATGCCACTACGACAAAACTAAGGCAAAAAAAGGAGATAGGGGTGCAAAGAACTAAAACATGTATGAAGTAGGGACTAAGTACAACCCTGTCAGCACTAGTGAAAATCTCAGAGGTCTCCGGCTTATCCTTCCACAAATTTATGAGATAATCCATTATGTCTCCTTCCATCTGCTGCCCTTCACCGAAAAGCGTATAAAGGACACGTCCCGTGAGGTCAATCACATTCCCAGGGATGGTAAACATGCAGTAGCTTGTCCTGCAGAATACAAAAGGATGGTAAAAATATAATAGAAGTTCAGATACAACAACAAACATAAGTTCAGACACTATAACTGATGAAGACATGTACCAAGGGTAGGGACACGGACCTGATCAAAGAGTCCTACCCTAGGACACCCCTAGGAGAAGTCACCTTTCAATCGACTTGAAGGTATCCCACTCGACGGGTTCAAAGCACTCGACCAAGAAGCTATCACTCGACCATGAAGCCAACCACTCGACGGCCAGGAGACCTAAAGTCACTCCGCAGGCAAACGGTCGGCTGTTAAGTAGTCTTTATGATCATTATAGCACTTTATTAGGGACGTTATCAAAAACGCCCAATCTTAAATGTATCTTAAACCCTGCATTACTGAGGGCAGGAGGGGTCCGGCGAACTCTATTTAAGCCACACCCCTCCTCAGTATGAAGGGTTCGCACCCCTGTAATCCATACACGCATAATCCAGTCGACCGCCTCCGGGCTCCGAGACGTAGGGCTATTACTTCCTCCGAGAAGGGCCTGAACTCGTAAACCTCGCGTGTAACAACTTCCCAATAGCTAGGGTCTAGCCTCTCCATACTCACCCCCCTACATCACTGTCAGAGTCGGAACCACGACAGTTGGCGCCCACCGTGGGGCAGGAATCTTAGCGCTTAGTTGGAGAAGTTGCGATCTTTTCCGATCCCTTTGATCATGTTTTCTTGCGGAGTTTTGGTGGAGGACCGCGAGATCCGTCTCGGCGCGCTCACCTTCATCGTCGATGACTCCGCCTGGCTTCAGGACGCACCACTTGACATCGACGCGCTCCCCGTCCGCGGTGCGACGCACTTCCGCGCATGCATTCGTGGCGTCCTCCTGCGGCAGCCATCGACCCAGTATCGGTCGGCCCCTGCGTCATCTCCCCGCCCTGTCTCCCACCAGCGCAAGCGCTCCGGTCGGTCAAGACTTCAGCGGTGGGTGAGGCATGCCGTGGCCCGCCAGTCGGCAGCCCCACAAGTCACGGCAATCGAGCCTGTCGAATCCCTCTACGGCATGTTCGACCTGTCGACTGGCTCTGTGGAGACCGCATCCGAGTGCGACAGCAGCGACCCAGCGGCTGAGGTTCTGGCGGTCGATGGAACACACAGTCCCCCCGGTTTCCCTGGCACTGACGGAGGCGCGGGTGGGGGCGACCCGTCGCGTCCCCACGACGAGTATCTCCCCGAACCTCTCACGTCATTACAACGAGAGGAGCTTCGCCGCCGGAACATGGACGCGCTCCACACTCCTATCGTCGAAGAGACCCCGAGGCCCGGGCCTTGGAGGACGCGCGTTTGGCCAACTTGGCCGAGCGCACGTGACTGGAGAATCTCCAGCGAGCACTGGACGAGCAACCGCGTCAGCGAGCTCCCGAGTCTAGTCGACGCCAGCTCTTCCCGCCGACGCAGGTATATCGAACCCCAGTTCAGAATTTGGCCGCCGCGGCCCGTATAGCAGAATCGATTCAGCCCTCCCAGTCGGAGGCTGGCAGGGGCCTGTTACAGATCAGAGCATTGCTCCGGGCGGCGGGAAACCAGAATTCCGCTGTCTCTCAGTCGCGGAATAGGATCCATAGTCGATCTGTCGCAACAGATACAGTCAAGTCGGCTCACAGCCTGAGATCACCCCCGAGGCGTGAGGGACGTGGTGACCGGCATGATCAGTACAGGAGGAATGAGCAGTATGATCACCGATTCGACCGTGATGATCGACGTCGAGTGCCAACCCCTCCCCCGAGGAGTGGGTCGTATGCGCCTCGACGGCAAGATGACAGACGCCCTCATAGTGTTGGGCAGAGGATTCCAGTCGACCCCAAAGACCCAGGCTTTGATGCGAGATCCATCCTCGTTCAAGGTTTGGTTGACAGGAACAGAGCTCATCGAGAAGGCCACAACAGAGATGCGCCTGCCAGCAGCAGAGTACGTGCTTCAGGGCCAGAGTGTTTCAGTCGAGCCATCAGAGCCGTAGTGATTCCTCCCAATTTCAGGCTGGCGACTGGAATCAGCAAGTTCACCGGTGAATCTAAGCCTGACACCTGGCTCGAAGATTACCGAGTGGCTGTACAGATTGGCGGTGGCAATGATGAGGTGGCCATGAAGCATTTGCCTCTCATGTTAGAGGGCTCGGCCAGAGCGTGGCTAAATCAGTTGGCACCCAGCAGCATTTACACTTGGGAGGACCTCTCCCGAGTGTTTATCACAACCTTTGAAGGAACATGCAAGCGACCTGCAGGCCTTACAGAGTTGCGGTCTTGCGTGCAGAAGCCGAATGAAACTCAGAGGGAATACATCCAGAGGTGGATCACACTACATCACTCGGTTGAGAATGTGCCAGACCATCAAGCAGTTTGTGCCTTCAAGGAAGGTGTTAAATACAGAGAGTTGAATCTGAAGTTCGGTCGAACTGGAGAGATGTCTCTGAATCGGATGATGGAGATTGCCACCAAGTACGCTAACGTAGAAGACGAGGACCGACTCCGGAGTGGCAAGCACAAGGAAGTCGCCCAAGAAACCAGAGGAAATTCTAGTCGGAAACAGAAGCGGAAGGCCGAGCCAGCCGCTCCCGGGGAGGCCCTGGCCGTAGCCCAGGGAAACTTCAAGGGAAAACCCAAGGGCACCTGGAAGCCCAAAAAAGTCAAGGATCAGGATGGAAACGATGTTTTGGACCTGCCGTGTCACATCCACACCAAGAAAGATGAAGAGGTAATTTTATTTACCCAAAACATACCACTCGACAGTGCCGGCTCCTAATCCAGCAGTTTCAAGGCAAAAAGTCCAAGGACAAGGAAAAAGAGTCGGACAGAGTTGACGACAAGGAAGACAGTGACGATGGATACCCCCAAGTCAATTCCACCCTGATGATTTTTGCCGATGTCGAAAGCAAAAGTCGATTGAAAGTCATTAACCGAGAGGTGAACATGGTTGCCCCGGCAACACCCAGTTACCTGAAGTGGTCTCAGACTGCCATCACATTTGACCAGTCTGATCGCCCGACGCACATTACCACCCCTGGGAGGCAAGCTTTGGTGGTCGACCCAATTGTTGAAGGCACTCGACTGACTAAAGTCCTGATGGATGGTGGCAGTGGCCTGAACATACTGTATGCTGAAACATTGAAAGGAATGGGCATTCCGATGTCCAGGCTCAGCACCAGTAACATGAGTTTCCACGGAGTCATTCCCGGGAAGAAAGCCCAATCACTCGGTCAGAACGCTCTTGATGTGGTTTTCGGTGATTCAAAGAATTACCGCAAGGAAAAGTTGACATTCGAGGTTGTGGACTTCCAAAGTGCTTATCACGCCATTTTGGGCAGGCCAGCTTACGCACGCTTCATGGCCCGGCCATGTTACGTGTATCTCAAACTGAAGATGCCTGGCCCCAAAGGTGTGATCACTGTTACGGGCAATCGGAAGAAGGCGGAAGAGTGCTTTCAGAAGGGCTCAAAGATTGCAGATGCTCAGATGGCAGTGGTCGAGCTGCAAGAGTACCAAAAGACTGCCGATCCAAGCGAGTTGCTACGAGCCAAGAAGCCTGCTTCAGAATCAGCTTTTCAGTCGTCCGATGAAACAAAGACAGTCCACATTCACTCGACCGACCCCGATGCTGCCCCGACTCACATCTCAACGACGCTTGACTCCAAATAGGAAGAAGCGCTCATCCAGCTCCTCCGTGAGAACTGGGACATCTTCGCATGGAAACCCTCTGACATGCCTGGAGTTCCCAGAGGGCTGGCTGAGCACCGTCTACGAGTCGACCCGAAGTTCAAGCCTGTGAAAGAACATCTTCGACGGTCCGCCATCCAGAAGAGGAAAGCCATTGGCGAGGAGGTGGCTCGGCTCTTAGCAGCGGAGTTTATCCGAGAGATTTACCACTCCGAGTGGCTCGCCAATGTCGTCATGGTCCCCAAGAAGGACAAGTCACTTCGCATGTGCATTGATTTCAAACATATCAATCGGGCCTGCCCGAAAGATCATTTTCCTCTCCCTCGCATCGACCAAATAGTCGACTCGACTGCGGGGTGCGAGAGATTGTCTTTTCTAGATGCTTATTCCGGGTACCATCAGATCCGTCTATATGGACCCGACGGAATCAAAACAGCTTTCATCACCCCATTCGGATGCTTCTGTTATGTCACCATGCCGTTCGGCCTCAAGAACACCGAAGCCACGTTCATGAGAATGATTCAAAAGTGTTTACTCACTCAAATCAGTCGGAATGTGGAGGCATACATGGACGATATCGTGGTCAAGTCTCGAAAAGGTTCCGACCTGCGGACTGACCTTGCTGAAACCTTTGCCAATCTCAGGAGGTATGATATCAAGCTCAATCCATCAAAGTGCACATTCAGAGTTCCAGGTGGAAAGTTACTCGGTTTTCTCGTTTCCGAACGAGGGATCGACGCCAATCCTGAGAAAATTGGCACCATACTCCGGATGAAGCGTCCTGTACGCGTGCACGATGTCCAAAAGCTTACAGGCTGCTTGGCCGCTTTAAGTCGATTCATTTCTCGTCTCGGTGAAAAGGCGTTGCCTCTTTACCGACTGATGAAGAAGTCTGACAAATTCGAGTGGACTCCAGAAGCTGATGCAGCGTTTGCAGATCTCAAAGCTCTGCTCTCCACCCAGCCGGTGCTTGCTGCCCCAATCAGCAAAGAGCCTCTGCTGCTTTACATTCCAGCCACAGGACAAGTTGTCAGCACAGTACTTACGGTCGAGCGGGAAGAAGAAGGAAAGGCCTTCAGAGTTCAGCGCCCAGTCTATTATCTGTCTGAAGTTTTAACCCCTTCAAAACAAAGATACCCTCACTACCAGAAGCTTGTATATGGGATATACATGACCACGAAGAAGGTTGCACATTACTTCTCTGACCACTCCATTACAGTCGTCAGCAACGCCCCACTGTCAGAGATTCTGCATAACAGAGATGCAACTGGTCGAGTGGCCAAGTGGGCGATTGAACTCCTTCCCTTAGATATCAAGTTTGAAGCAAAGAAGGCTATCAAGTCCCAAGCAATCGCAGATTTCATCGCCAAGTGGATTGAATAGCAACTTCCAACTCAAGTTCACTCGGAGCACTGGACCATGTTCTTCGATGGATCTAAGATGTTGAACGGTTCCGGTGCTGGGGTAGTTCTAGTCTCCCCCCGAGGAGATAAGCTCAGATATGTTCTCCAGATTCACTTCGATTCCTCCAATAATGAAGCAGAGTATGAAGCACTTTTGTATGGGTTGCGCATGGCCATTTCACTCGGTGTCCGTCACCTCATGGTCTATGGCGACTCAGATTTGGTGGTTAATCAGGTGATGAAGGAGTGGGACGTCAGAAGTCCAGCTATGACTGGTTATTGCAATGCAGTGAGAAAGCTAGAAAAGAAATTAAAGGGGTTAGAGCTTCATCACATCCCCGACTGAAAAATCAAGCAGCTGATGATCTGGCAAAGATAGGCTCCAAGAGAGAAGCCATTCCCAGCAATGTGTTTTTGGAGCACATCCGCTCGCCGTCAGTCCAGGAGGATCCTTTCACAGAAGAAGCCCCACAACCGAAAAGTGCCACAGATCCGACTGAAGTCGAAGTTCCTGCTGTGGTCGACCTAATCATCGAAGTCTTGGCAATCACTCCCGACTGGACGATACCGTACATCACGTATATCCTAAGGAAAGAGCTCCCAGAAGATGAGGAAGAGGCTCGACAGATCGTCCGCCGATCCAAGGCCTTCACAGTCATAAAGGGGCAGTTGTATAGAGAAAGCGCGACTGGAATCGGTCAGAACTGCATAACACCAGAAGAAGGTCGGATAATCCTTGATGATATCCACTCGGGGACCTGTGGCCACCATGCGTCCTCTCGAACCATTGTGGCTAAAGCATACCGAGCGGGATTTTACTGGCCTAGAGCAAATGAGATGGCAAAAGAGATAGTCGACAAGTGTGGAGGCTGCCAGTTCTACTCCAACATGTCACACAAGCCTGCATCAGCCCTAAAGACCATTCCACTCGTCTGGCCATTTGCTGTCTGGGGACTGGACAGGGTTGGTCCACTGAGAACAGGCAGGAGCGGATTCACGCATGTGCTTGTGGCAGTCGACAAGTTCACCAAATGGATTGAAGCCAAGCCTATCAAGAACCTCGATGCTGGCACTGCTATCAGTTTCGTCAGAGGACTAACATTCAGATATGGAGTCCCTCATAGCATCATCACTGACAATGGGCCAAACTTCGATTCAGACTAGTTCAGAGCCTTTTGCGCCTCTCAAGGCACACGAGTCGACTACGCGTCGGTCGCGCATCCTCAGTCGAATGGACAAGCTGAAAGAGCAAATGGTTTGATTCTCAAAGGACTGAAGCCTCGGCTGATGCGTGATCTCAAGCACGCGGCAGGTGCTTGGGTCGACGAGCTTCCGTCAGTTCTGTGGGGATTGAAGACCACCCCTAACCGGTCGACTGGAAGAACTCCATTCTTTCTGGTTTATGGAGCCGAAGCGGTTCTGCCAAGTGATCTTCTTCACAACGCGCCCCGAGTCGAGCTTTACACCGAAGATGAAGCAGAACAGGCCCGGCAAGACGCAGTCGACCTCCTAGAAGAAGAGAGGGAGATGGCCATGATCAGATCGACCATTTATCAGCAAGACTTGCGTCGATTCCATGCCCGGCATGTGAAGAGTCGAGCCTTCCAAGAAGGAGATTTGGTCCTCCGAGTGGATCAACAGAAACCACACAAGCTTGCTCCTACTTGGGAAGGCCCCTTCATCATCACTAGAGTCCTCCAAAATGGAGCGTATCACCTCTTCAATGTTGATCGCCAGATCGACGAGCCTCGAGCTTGGAATGCGGAACTGCTCCGCCCCTTTTACACTTGAGCTCTCCCTTGGACGAGATGTAATAAGAAAAATTCCTGCAGTTCGTTTTTATCAAAGGCAAGAGTGTTCCATTAATTGTTGTCACTTTTGTTTACATACGAAATCCCCCAGTGGGTGACTTAGCTGCGAATCCATTTCGCCTAAGTTTGAAAAAATCCTACCGAGTGGAGAGCAATCCTCCCACTCGGGGGCTTAGCTGCAGTCTAGCACTCGCCTAAGTTCTCTCACCTAGAGACTTAGCTGTAGTCCGGCACTCACCTAAGTTTGAAAAAATCCTACCGAGTGGAGAGCGATCCTCCCACTCGGGGGCTTAGCTGCAGTCCAGCACTCGCCTAAGTTCTCTCACTTAGAGACTTAGCTGCAGTCCGGCACTCGCCTAAGTTTGAAAAAATCCTACCAAGTGGAGAGCGATCCTCCCACTCGGGGGCTTAGCTGCAGTCCAGCACTCGCCTAAGTTCTCT
>NC_041390.1:440233066-440247800 GCF_002162155.2 Triticum dicoccoides | reverse complement strand
AGTTTGAAAAAATCCTACCAAGTGGAGAGCGATCCTCCCACTCAGGGGCTTAGCTGCAGTCCAACACTCGCCTAAGTTCTCTCGCCTAGAGACTTAGCTGCGGTCCGGCACTCGCCTAAGTTTGAAAAAATCCTACCAAGTGGAGAGCGATCCTCCCACTCGGGGGCTTAGCTGCAGTCCAGCACTCGCCTAAGTTCTCTCGCCTAGAGACTTAGCTGCAGTCCAGCACTCGCCTAAGTTTGAAAAAATCCTACCGAGTGGAGAGCAAACCTCCCACTCGGGGGCTTAGCTGCAGCCCAGTGCTCGCCTAAGTGTTTAAAAATCCTACCGAGTGGAGAGTAAACCTCTCACTCGGAGGCTTAGCTACAGCCCAGTGCTCGCCTAAGTACAAGACTCGACCCAATCCACGAGTCGACCGCTACCTTCTCCCTCGGAGCTGCGTCGCAAATACAAGATTATTCCGAGTGAAGATCAAGTTCCACTCGACGAATCAAACCATGAAGATATCCAATGAGAAATCAAGTTCAGAAAAAGCCCAAAAGGTCCCAGACCTCAAAGCACTCGAGCCCTTGGCTCGGCGGAGTTTAAACGGTTACAAATCCACTCGGCATCTCGAGGTAAATTCAAAGTTTTTCACTCCTCGGGAGGAGGACTGGAAGGGGCGACGAACTCATCCAAGTCGATCCCGTCGGCAATACGGGTGGCAGCAGCGATGAAGGTCTCCATGAAGTCTTGAAAGTTGTGCTTCCTGGTATTGGCAACTTGGATGGCCGCCAGCTTTTCTTCTCGCGCCTCCTTGCAATGGACGCGGACCAGAGACAGAGCGACATCAGCACCACATCTAGCAGAAGATTTCTTCCATTCCGCCACTCAACCTGGGACTTCATTAAGTCGAGCCATCAGAGACTCGAGGTCGTTCTGAAGCGTCGTCCCAGGCCAGAGTGATGTGTCGATCCGCGACATCTCCACTTTCAGCCGAGCCAGATAGTCAACGACGCTGGCAGTACGAGACTCCAGACGGAGCACGTTCATTGCAGCCTCGTCCTTCACAAGAGAGTTAACAGGGTCCAAGCTTGGCTCCACTCGACTGGTCTCCTCTTCAAAATTATGGCAAAGCTCTGCATACATGATTCAAGGATAAGACAATTTTCATAGACTGAGTCGACACAAAAACCAGTCGGAACTGAATGTGCACCTTCAAGCTTAAGGTACAACTTCTTGGCGAGGCTCCCCAAGTAGCTCTCCAGGTCGTCCCTCCCGCGAGCGATGCCTTCCAGCTTCTCGCTCAGGGTGAGGTTCTCCTTCTTCCAACGTGAACACTCCCTGTTGGCTTCATTCAGAGCGGTCTTCAGCTTGGTATTCTCTTCTTCTAAGTGGTCGACCGAAGCCAGCTTCTGTGCGGCCAGAGCGGTCTTGTCATCAGCCTCCTTAGGGGCAGCAGCCAAGTCCTGATCCTTCTTCGCCAGAGCTTCATTCAGTTTTTCTGCAAAGAATTGATGATTGAATCGGAAATAACAAAAGGGTACTCAAGCCTAAAGACTAACCAATCGACAAAGTCGCCTTACCTGCGGCGCCGTCTCTGACCTTCTGCAGCTCTATTCTGGCCAGCTCCAGATCAAGGTTCAGTTGAATCTTCTGCTTCTCCAACTCAGTATAGCGAGCTACGAGTTCGCAAGATTTCTGTAAAAGGAAAATCAGTCGACAGATGTCCAAGATAAGTTGCTTCCGAGTAACTAAGAGACAATGATGACGTTTCTAAGACCACAGCCGAATCAAAAACATTCGACAGTAGTCTCGGGGACTACACCCAGTGGGTGCACTTAGCGTGCCCCCACTGGTTCGACCAAAAAAAAAAGTCGACTGCCCGCAGTCGACCGGATACAATTCCACTCGACCTGGCCCGACCAAACCGAGTGAAGAAATACATCTACAGCAACACAATGTAAAGACTACAGTCGACTGCCAGCAGTCCACCGTAGTCCCGGGGACTACACCCAGTGGGTGCACTTAGCGTGCCCCCACTCGTCCAAAGGATTGGCAGACACACCCAGTGGGTGTACAGATACAGATACAAAAGATCTTCGGAGAAGAGACTCTTCAAACAGCATATCATAACAGACCAAGTGTCGAGTCGACCGACCTGGACGTTGCTCTGAAGAGCCGAACTCGCGTCATAGGCTGCTTGGCTGGCCTCCCGAGCCATCTTCACTTGCTCCATCATGATCCCCGCCTGGCGTATAGCCTCCTTTGCAGCAGCCGCTTGGTCCTCAGGGACGGGGTACGCAGCAAAAAGCGAAGGTGGATCCGCAGTCGACGCCGAGGGCCGCGCACTCGCCAGAGGAATGGCGAAGGTCACAGAAGCCCGAGTGGTGTCACCACCATCCCGAGCCACGGCCTCGGACGCCGGAGCGGATTGGGGGGTCTTGTCAGCCGACGCCCTCTTGTGCCTCCTCACTCTCAACAGACCGTCGTCGTCGTCATCCGGGAGGTCGATAACATGAGGAGGAGCTACAAGGAAAACATTCAATCGACCAGAGTAGCAATAAAGGTTCAGTCGACTCAAAGGCAGGACGTCAGCAATCATACCAGGGTTGGAGGTAACAGCGTCCTCCATCTCTTGGTCGTCGTTCCTGGCGGAGACCTCAGAAGTAGCACCGCTGCAAATCTCGAAAGTCAATCAGTTGGTTCAGTGAATCGACCAAGGATCCGTCCACGGTCGACAAAGGAAAGCAAGTCTTATTATTACCCGGAAATGGTAGGAACAGCTATCTTCATCTTGGGCAGAGCCTTGGGCGGCTTGGATGGCGTCGCTCGTGGATGCTTGGGAGCCTTCCCAGTCGGCGGAGGAGAAGAGGTCCGAGGGCGTTTCGACGACTGCCCAACAGGAGCAGTCGCCTTGCCACGTTCCCGCGCTGGATCGTGGGTGAGCTTGGATCGCCCCTCCGGGTGGGGGGGTTCAACCTCCTCCTCCTCCCCTTCGCTGGAGAAGATGTCGTCGCCTCCCTCTCCCTCACCGTCGGACTCCCACTCGCCTTGGTCGTCCCCGCTCTCGCCTCCGCTCGCCTCCCCTTCCTCAGTCGACCCCTGTGCCCCGTTGGGCGTCGAGTACATCTCGGTGGTCGCCTGGAAAACAACAGGCAAGACGAAAGTCAATTGACTTATTCAAAGAAGACCAATGTAGAAGACAAGATATCAGTCGGGAGCACAAAGACATACCTGGTCCACCTCATACGAGTTGTCGAGTGGGGTTACCCTCCTGGCTCCTCGGGGGTTGTCTTTGTTCCCCGTGATGCTCGACAGCCACCCCTCCACCATCTCGTCGGTGACCTCCTCCGGGTGGACCCGAGTGGTGTCGTCAAGACCCGAATACAGCCACATCGGGTGGTCGCGGGCCTAGAGCGGTTGGATGCACCTTTGAAGGAAGACCTCCAGCAGGTCCATACCAGTCACGCCCTCGCGGACGAGCTCAACCACTCGACCTGCTAGCACCTTGACTTGAGCCTTTTCCTCCGGCGCGACTTTCAGAGAGGCAGGCTTCTCGGCTCGGTCGAGGGAAAAAAGAGGAAGACCAGTCGACTGTCCTGGGGTCACCTCGTCCTTGAAGTAGAACCAGGTCGACTGCCAGCCACGGACCGACTCCGGGAAGGTGATAGATGGAAAACAACTCTTCCCCCTCGTCTGGATCGCCAGGCCCCCGCACAGCTGGATCACCTGCGTCCTCTCGTCACTCGACTTAGCCTTCTTGACCGACTGAGAACGGCAGGTAAAGATGTGTTTGAAGAGTCCCCAATGGGGTCGACAACCCAAGAAAGCCTCACACATGGAGATGAAAGCAGCAACGTAGATAATGGAATTGGGAGTGAAGTGGTGGAGCTGCGCTCCGAAGAAATTCAGGAAACTCCGGAAGAAAGGATGGGGTGGCAGAGAAAACCCTCGGTCGATGTGGGTGGCTAGGAGCACGCACTCACCGTCGCGGGGTTGAGGTTCAATCTCTCCCCCCGGGAGACGCGCAGCTTCGTGGGGAATGACTCCCCCCTCGACCATGTCGTCAAGATCCTCTTGCCAGAGCACCGATGGCATCCAGTCACCCTGGATCCAACCTTTGGGCAGAGCGGTCCTGGAGGAGGATCCGCCCCGAGCGGACCTCTTCCCTTTCCCCGCCGCCGCCGCCTTCTTTGCGCGCTCCAAAGCAGTGGTCTTGCCCTTCACCATCTTCGCCGGCGAGATCTCACACGGGCTCGCGGCGCTAGGGTGAGAGCGGAGGTAGCGGGAGGACTGGCGAAGAGAGAGAGGAAGAAGGAAGGAGAAGAGAGCGCACGGCTTGGAAACCCCGAGCCGGCAACTTATAAGGGGCCGCTCCCGAGTGGCTGGCTGGTAGGCCCAGGCTATCCAGTCAAATCCCGCAGCAGACGCGCGTGCAGTACGTGGCGAAAAAGGCGACACGGAGATCGAGGAACTTCCGCTTTATCGCTTCCGATTACTGCGGCTGCTCCCGTCCCGCGCGCTTCCCAAAATCCGAATCACGCGGCATCCGCGGGCCGTAGAACAACTTGTCAAAACAGAAGACCCCGATCGCGCCGGCGCTCGGTATGTCACAAACAAAGAAATTCACTCAACGAAAGGCCTAGAATGGATCAAGGCGACTGAAAAAGGTTGGCAATGTCATCCGTGACGATTGACCCAAAACGAGGCGCTCACATAGCCCAAAGAACCAGTCAGAAAGATCTCCAACTCTTTCCCCACTCTAACCTCGATCCATTCGGGGGCTAATGATGAAGACATGTACCTAGGGTAGGGACACAGACCTGACCAAAGAGTCCTACCCTAGGACACCCCTAGGAGAAGTCACCTTTCAATCGACTTGAAGGTATCCCACTCGACGGGTTCAAAGCACTCGACCAAGAAGCTATCACTCGACCATGAAGCCAACCACTCGACGGCCAGGAGACCTAAAGTCACTCCGCAGGCAAACGGTCGGCTGTTAAGTAGTCTTTATGATCATTATAGCACTTTATTAGGGACGTTACCAGAAACGCCCAACCTTAAATGTATCTTAAACCCTGCATTACTGAGGGCAGGAGGGGTCCGGCGAACTCTATATAAGCCACCCCCTCCTCAGTATGAAGGGTTCGCACCCCTGTAATCCATACACGCATAATCCAGTCGACCGCCTCCGGGCTCCGAGACGTAGGGCTATTACTTCCTCCGAGAAGGGCCTGAACTCGTAAACCTCGCGTGTAACAACTTCCCAATAGCTAGGATCTAGCCTCTCCATACTCACTCCCTACATCACTGTCAGAGTCGGAACCACGACAATAACTCAAAAGGCAAGAGGAGACATAAAACAGAAGTTCAGATACTACAACAACGGCAGTTCAGATAATACAACAAACCGAAGTTCAGACACTATAACTCCAAGGCAAGGGAGAAATGAACAGAAGCCCACATACTACAACAACAGAAGTTTCAGACACAGAGTAGCATCTCTGGTAGCAACAAAGTTAAAGAAGAAGAAAACTCACTCAGAATACTTCTCCAGACCGTCTTTACTCAGCACATACTGTTTCAACTTCCGGGCCTCGGATAGATGAGGGTAACTGTATTTTTTCAGGGGAGCGACAGGAGAACGACACTTCAAATGAAATCTTGATGCTCTCTTGGAGGAAGTTATGTTCCCGGACTCAACTGCCGGTTTCCTCCTGGTAATCACAACATTCTTTCCACCTCTACCAGCAACAGTACCAGCAGCACATTTAACATTCTTCGGGTAAGCAATTTTCTCAAAATCATCATCGTACGAAATCACTTCTGCTTCGGCTGCTTCGACTGCATCAGCCTTCCTGTAGCAAGGGGTTTTTGGAGTACCACGAATACCACCAGCCTGCTTCCATAACTTGGAAGGAATGAGGGTCCAAGGTCTATCATATTCTATCGGAGCTGTACTCATCGGTTCCTCCCTAGGCTGGTATTCCTGTGACCCAAGGAATGAGTAGTGGTAATCGGTCAACTCCAACGGATCCACTGTCAAAGAAAAAAGGAAGAGAAAACATCACCATTAAAATACAACTGAAGTTCAGGAACATCACAATGTGCAGTCCAACTAATAAAGATGACATGGTTACTACTCAAGCTGACCTAAAAAAATTAGTTGTAGTAAAAAACTAAATGAAGTTAAGGCACAACCAGAGGCACAGTTCAAGATAAACCGATGAACTGGAAATCATCATCTCTGAAGTTTAATTAGAAACGAAAATGCTCATGTCCATTTATGCAATGGAAGGACAGAAATTACTGAAACAAAACACGCAAGCAAAATTAAAAAAGATAGAAATGATGTTCATGTACAAAGAAAATGCTCCTCTCCTTCCGAAACCAGCAGCCCAGCCAGACCTCAAGCAAAAGTCCAAGTTCAGAGAAAAATATGAAGTTCAGGTAGAATAAAAGATGCAGTGCAGGTAAGCAGTACAAGTTCCAAAAATACTTACATGTGTAGTAGCCAAACAGTGCTTGGAAGTCTGTCTCAAACAGGTTAGAAGAAGCGATTGAGTACAACCACGTCTTCCTGATATCCCCGATATTCTCATGGGAATAATTTGCAAGAACCCTGTCATGATACGAATTAACATGCGTAAGCATGAAGAATCCGCAGTCGATACTGCCATCAAACGAAGTAAAAGAAATAGTGTTAGGACAGAAAAAGAAAGCCAACGAATTAAACACGTCGTAGCTTAAGTACAACTATAGTTAAACAGATGTGATAAAGAGAAAAGGTGGAACTCATACTTGTTTTGTTGCTGGGGGACATCAATCCAATCCAGATGGAAATTGTCTATGGTAAGAGGACTGAAGGGTGTCTCCCTGTCGTTGCTGGCATCCTTCCAAAGCCTCTTGATGTTGTCGGTCATCCGTCGAAACAGGCGTACCACACATTCATCTTTTGGTCCATAGTAGGAATCGAGAAGCTGGAACCTTGAATTCTTCAGGTCAAGGAATATCGACACCCAATGACCGACACCACCCATGGAAGCAAGAATCTCAGGCGGGTCAAAAGTAGGGAAAACAACCTAAAGCATCATAAACACACAAATCATTAAAAAATGAGAATTAATATCAGAACGGTACAAAAGAAAAATAAAACAAATATTAACACAGTGGATCGCAGTGCAAAACTAATACAGAGGCAAAGAACAAGATATTGCATACCGAATCATGTGCATCCATGCTATCTGGACCACTCGCCAAGAAGTACTTCCTTACACGCGAATCAAATTGACCTCTGAAAATCTTGTCCTAAAATAATGCAGACAACACCAACATATGAAAAAATGCAAAAATGAGATGAACAAGTTTTAACTAAAATGGTAAGGAACAAAACAGAAAAGAAATCACTATATGGTTGACTTACACAAACCCAATACGGCAGGATGAGTTTATCCGATCCCTGGTACTTCGCACGTAGACAGTAGAGTGCACACTCAGCCACATTAGATGTAAGCATTCCGCAAGGACCAAAAGATATTGTGACTTCTTGAACATAAGCTTCACACTCCTTGTTTCGGAACATAATCATTTATCTAAAACAAGCGAATAGAAAGTAAAACAAGTTCAGCAGCAGGAACTCAGGAAGTTCATAACACATGTTAGCACAGAAGTTCAGCTATATCACAACAGGCAGTATAGTGCAAAAGAGGCCAGAAGTTCAGCACTAGAGAAGCAAAAAAACAAGAAGTTCAGGTACATAGAGCTGGGAAGTTTAGGTAAGAAACCACATGCAGTTCATAGGGGGTACATGGATGATGTAAATATTGAGCAGCTGCACTCACCTCTTGGAACGATCATTCCTAAGCCTAGTTACACTGTAATAAAAGTCATCAACCTTCTTTCGGACGATAGCAAGGTCGCTATCTGCTCACCAAAAACAAAATAGCAATTAACAACAACACTCAAAGCACATAGATTCATGACAGTTTCAATTAAGACCAACATTCAAGCAAAAACATTGAAAACATAAGCACATCTCAGTTGCTACATCAGAAAAGATAAAACCACAACATCATAGACATCACAACCGATGCATTACAAACCTCCACCCACATAGAAAATAGGTTCACTTAACATTCTTTACAACCCACATGACAAACAACAAAACTAGAAGTTCAACTTAGACCACACAGGCAGTTCATAGGGGATATCATGGACTAAACCAAACAATAAAGAGGGAAGGGGATGGGGAAAGAAGAGAGAAGCATGCTCCGCTCTTCATGGATCCTTGCCTAGACCAGTGGCAGCACTGGAATGATCAACCTCCCGTCCATAACTATCGCTTTCGGTATCTTCATCATCATCTCCAGTGGACGTTGCAGTGTCGTCGGGAAGGACACCAGCAGCAGCTGGAGCAACTGGAGAATTTGAAACAAGAAAAACATTTGGTTGTGCCTGTACAGCATCAACATCAACTGATGGCTCTGCTGTAGGAGACTTCTCCGGGCTTGCAGCAGCACTACCACCAGTTTGTACAGCAGACTCAACATGATCTTTCTGCAAAATGATGTCTCCATTTGTCTTGCCCTGCTCAGCATCAGAAACCTCAGCGCCAATGGACGAAAAAGGTTTAGTCAGGACCACCCCGTCGGAGCAGCCGGTGCCTGAGACAGACATGTCTACAACCTTCTCTGGAGCAACACTAACATCATCATTCTGTTGCTGCAAAAAAGAAACAAAACGTCATTACAAAGGGCTGACTGAACCTCATGCACAGGGGCAGCAAGTCCGTCTCAGGGGCAAACAAGACAAATGGACAAGAAAAAATGGTACCTTATTTTCACTGCCATGAACCTCATCAACTATTACGCCACTAGCGGGAGCAGGTTCATGCACAGGGGCAGCCTCATGCACAGGAGCAGCTTCATGCGCAGGTAAAACATCCTCCTCAACCCTAGCATCATCATCAACAGCCTACAAAAAGAAATTATGTAGAAAACAAAATACCTAATCAGTAGAAGTTCAGATTGCATAATCAGTGAAGGTCAGCTATCACAACTGACATATAATGGAAGTCCAAACACAGTAAACATAGCAGGTCAGATATCAAACTACTCTAAGATACAAAAGGGAACAAAAAAGGGCCAGTCATGGAAGTTCGGGTGTTGTAGCAGTTGAAGTTCAGGTTCTATAAACAGAGAAGGTCACATAGGAACACTTGTGCTAAAAAATGGTTTACGACACATGAAATCAATAACGGGCGCCTATGACTACAAACAGTAATAACTGAAAGCTAACATTGAACATTATTGCAAAGAAATATCAAAAGCCAACATAAACAAACCTCTTTGGTATGCTCCACATGGCCTCCTTCATGACCCGAACGAACAGAATCCTGCCTTTGAATTTGTCTCACAACAACAGTTGCCTCATCTTCAAAAGGCTTGCAATGAGCATCCTGCATTTCCTTGAACAGCCCAATGCTAGTCCAGAGGTGGGAAGTGCTCTGACGAAGCTCTTCAAGAAATTTAGCTTCAATAGATAAGACCCCCTTCAAAGACTCGGCATCAAACCCGTGTCTGGGAGGAAGAATCCCATCAATGCGACTAAGACGCTCAGCAGTTGAAGGAACACGAGCCAACTCCCCACAAACAGTTTCAAGAAGACTGTCAATCCTAACCAGAGAAACATTGGAAACTTCAAACAAATTCTCGAAAGAAACGCCACCTGTAGCACTCACACGAGCAGAAGAACCTCCTAGATCTACAGGGGGCACCGGTATTAACATCCCGGGAGAATTCAAATCTTGGGGAAGTTCCACTCCCTAGGCCGGCAGAACGAGGCATAGTTAGAACAGGACGTTCAATAACCCTAAAGAACACAACCTCAGCCTGTGTCTTCCATTGCATACAAAAACAAAAGTCAACGCGTCAGAAAAACAAATGAAGGAACATGGGAACAAAAAATATACAAGACAATACCAGAAGTTCAAGTTAAACTACACAGGAAATAATAATGCATAGAAACACTCACATGCATTCTCCCAAACACCCAGTTGGCTGGGTCATCATCACCCTTCGTGACCAAGTCAGCCACAGCAAGCTTAAGAAGCTTGGCCTGATCCATGAAATTGATGCGAGGGGTCCTCAAGTCAATATTAGGCGTCTTGCCAATGATAAGGCAGTCCAGATACATAAGCAGCGGCGCGATGGCACAGCCCGTGATAGCTTTTCCTCTGCTAGTACCTTGCTGATACCTAACAATAGCACTCCGAATATCGTCAACAACCAACTGGCAGTAGTCCATGTCTGCCATGTCCTCAAACACAAGGTTCTCGGCCATTGCTACCTCCCTGGACACTCGTGTAGACATTCCAGGGATAACCACCTTCATGAAAACAATAAGGTAAAACACATGCAAAGCAAGATCATCCTTCGTCTCATACTTCACAAGTTCAGCGAGGATATTCCGCAAATCCTTTGTCTTGATGTCGTAACTCCTAGCATACCCAAGCTTGCCCTTCAACCTCATAACAGCATCATCGAAACCATCATTCGAGGGCCTAGGGGGGTACGATTACCTTGAGGGAACCCAAAGAGATGGTGAATAGCATCACTTGTAATACGTATAACCTTGTTCGCCTCACCCATGTCCAAAATCATGGTTGAAGGGTCAATCCTCGTGTAGATGTTGCCCATCAAAGGACGAGAAATGTCGGAATCAACCTTCAAGTCAAACACACAACCAAAACCAGCATTGATAACCCTTGTCTTGTGCCTAAGTTGTAGCATTTCCGCACACGTCTTGACCTCTTTCAGTGAGCAGCGAGTCTTGTTAAAACGTTTCGCCTCACCTCCTCCTTGGCCACCTTCTTCGGGCGCTTTGCCTCCTCTCTTCCTCCTCTCAGGCCGCAGCACAAGCTGATACTGAAAAAATACATTGACAAGGAAAAAAGGCAGAACAATGAGACACACAAGCTTCACCAAAATTCCACTAGTGCCTACATACGCACTACATCTCAGAAGTCCAACTATGTCTACATAGGTAGTACAACCATGTATGAACACTAGTTAAGATGCTTTCAAAAATGTTGGAAATTTAAAAAGCAGAAGTTCAACCATATACACTAAGGCAGTAATCAAACATGTATACAAACAAGTTGAGCTAATTTCTTCATGTATATACCCAGAAGTCCAACTATGTACACAAAGGCAGTAATACCATAAAAGCAAAGCACGTCGGCTAATTTATTCGTCTATATTGAGATGGAGCAGAAGGTCAGCTATCTACACCAAGGCAGTGCTAAAAACAATAAAACTACAGCAACAGCGACAAATGCTCTAAAAAACAGTAAACATGAGACATTCATACCTGATTAGCGGCAGCATCATCATCGACGTCGTCCTCATCATCAGCATTGTAATCAGCATCATCCTTGTCCTCTGGATTAACACGAGAACGCTTCTTCACACCCTTGTTGACCTTTGCAGGTGGAACCTTGCGCTTCACGCCGCATTTCTTACCCTTACCAGATGCACCAGCACCAAGCGGAGAAGGTGTAGGCGCGGCAGTGGCAAGCACACAAGGACTACGGCGTGGCGTACCACCAAGGCCTAACCCTTCATCTTCAACAACTTCTACAGGCCTTGAAACACGCGGGCTCCTCCGAGGAGTAACTTCACCAACTACTAGCTTCCTCGCTGCAGTCTTCTTGATTTTCTTCTTAACAGGGACAACCTTGCCATCACTACCACACGACACGTCTTCCTCAACAGTGAGCACAGCCGCATGAACAGATCCAGGAACATCAGAACCTTTCTCAAGGTTGGCCGCCCTCTTCTTGTCAAAATCTTCTTGCTTCTTCCTCTTATGTTGGTCCTCCAGGAGAAGCTGAAGAGGCACATCCTCGGGTTGCGTGACAGGTTTAGTGCCATCAACAAACTGCGACTGCGTCTCTGACATCTGAAGAGAGCACAAAGGATCCGGAACAGAATCACAACCTTTGACTGATGGAGCCACCTCCTCAGCAGCAACAGGGGTTTCTGATAAACCCAACTCAAATAAAACATCATTGATGGTGTTCACAGCTTCCTCCTCTGTGGACACATCTGCAAAGAACACAAAAAATCGAAGCAAAAAATAAAAAAAGCCAGGAACAAAAACAAAAACAAACTACAAGAACAAGAACAAGCTAAAAAACATGGCTCAAAACTTTAAAATGAAAAGAAAAGGGGTTTCACATACTAGGTGAAGCAAGAGCTGCAGAAGCAAGATCCTCAAGGCTTGAAAAATTCTCAAGGCTCGAAGCAACCTCGACAACCACAGCCAAAGGGATAATGGGTGATTTAGCCGCATCAGATATTGGAGCATCAGTATTAACCTCTGAAGCTCCATCTTGATCGCAGGCATTTTTTTAGAACTATTCAACTCATCACCAACTACAAAAAATGCAAGTAAAAAGGTAGCTGAGTTCTAATCCACAATCCTACACCAAAGGGACTTCTACTTTTACAACAATGTCCAATACCCAGAAGTTCAACAATACCTAACAAAGCAGTAAACACAAAAAACAAACTAAAAATCTACAAACTAAATATAAAAACAATCTACACCAGAGGGGCTACTACATATATCATGAATGTCCAGAAGTTCAACAATACATAACAAAGCAGTAAAACAAAATGTGCATAACAGAAGTTCAACCAAAGTTCATTACAATCAAACAATAATTAAAACCATAAGTTCAACTATGTGACCCAAGCAAGTAGCACATAAAAAAGATGTAGCATGACCACAAACAGTATTTCACAGGCAAACTAAATATCAATGCCATCAACATGATAACAAAAAAAAAGATATAAACTACAAAAATGAAACATCTGGGAAGTCCAATAACACTTGGTGACAAAGTTTCACCTGCAAAATCATCAACTACAAAGTAAGAAAACACTCTACTAACTCAAACTAATGGTAAAAAGCATACACATAACCATTACTAGAAGTTCACACTATTAAGAATGGCAGTCCAACATGAATACTAAGTGAAGATATGGGCAGACATATATGAGAATAATGCTATTTAAAATACAAGATACAACTACATTAAGATACCTGGAGAAGGTTTTGAAGCCATGACAACACAACCGCCTTGATGAATGCAACTCCAAACACTAGAACAACCTGCCAAAAACAGGGGACTGATTGCATATAGTTAGCAAGTACAAAATCATACAACAAAATACAAAAAGAAACTGAATCAAACCCTAGGATGAAACAACTACAACATACCAACAAAGGATGAACAGTAGCACATCTAGGCAAGCACAACAAAAAAATGTATCCATAAACTAAATACAATGTCACAGCCATAATCTAGACTTCGAAATCCACAGCACTAATGCAATTAAATACATCAGATCCAGCATCAACCATCCATCACACCACACCCTCTCTTACATTCATCTGACTGCTAAAATCAACAAAGGGGAAATGAAATCCACACAAGTATGAAGGGACAAATAGCACACACAAGCATCTCACAAACAAATCTGACCACGGGGAATTGAAATCCAACCACCACACGCACAAGAACCCTACCTAATCTACCACGAAACCATCAGAAGAAGGGGGAGGGAGGCGGACGCGAGAGCACACAGAAGAAACAGGCAGGCCTCGACAGATCTGGCGAAACAAGAAGCAAGCATTAGGAGGGGGTAGCACTTGTACCTCTCCAGACGACTCCCGCACGCACGAATCCGCGTCGGTTCTTCCACTCCCCACAACGCCACGTGCACCTTGCAACCGCGCAGGCAGTTGCCGCCCTCGCTTCAGAGCAGAAGAGAGCGGGCTGGGCAAGAGAGAGCGGGGCGTGGGGGAGAAATAGGAGCGGGGGCGTGCGCAGGTTACTCCAGCACGAGGGCAGGGGACAGGAGCAGAGAAATCAGGGGGAGTTGGAGGAGAGGAAGGCAGCAGAGCGACGGAGAGGGGGGGAGAGAGCAAGCGACAAGGGGGAGGAGTTTTCTGACAGGTGGTCGCGAGGGAGATGGTCACTTAATGCCTATCTGTCGTGGGACTTGCAGCGCCACTGAATTTACACTTTTACCCCCAACAGCTAAAATAGTAAATACATGTGTAGATAAATAAATGCACCATTTGAATGCATCTATTATAATGAGATAAGATCACAAAACAGCACAACTGATATCCTCAAAACCAAAAATAGATGGCAAATACAGTACTAAAGGAAGAAACATACAAACATAAATATGCCCCTAAAAAACAAGAGAAAAGAAGTTCAAAAAATAAAGAACAGAAGTTCAAGTACCCTAATAAAAGAAGTAAAGGAATAAGAATAAATAAACCATAAAGAAACAAAAACAAGAAGTTCAACTACAAAAACAGATGAAGTTCACCCTAAACCCTAAAAACCCTAAGATAGATAGTGGGGTCACGGATGTGACGGACTCGCCTCCGCATGCGACGACGCGGCACGCTGCGTCGTCGCCTGCTCCGGCTCGTTCCTGTCTCGGCCTCGCAGGGGGAGGGGAGGGGGGTCCCGACCCCCCTCCCCCTGCTCGGCCGCGCGCTACCGCATTATTGCACGCTAGGATTTTACAGGACGCAATGCGGTTATTCTGTTTTCACCCCCACCGCACGCACCCTAAATCCTAAAAACCCTAAGATATATAGTGGGGTCACGGATGTGACGGACTCGCCTCCGCATGCGACGACGCGGAACGCCGCGTCGTCGCCT
>NC_041390.1:440223372-440232726 GCF_002162155.2 Triticum dicoccoides | reverse complement strand
AGGGGGAGGGGAGGGGGCTCCCGACCCCCCTCCCCCCTGCTCGGCCTCGCGCTAGCGCATTGCTGCGCGCTAGGATTTGACAGGATGCAATGCGGTTATTCTGTTTTCACCCCCACCACACGCACCCTAAACCCTAAAAACCCTAAGATAGATAGTGGGGTCACGGATGTGACGGACTCGCCTCCGCATGAGACGACGCGGCATGCCGCGTCGTCGCCTGCTCTGGCTCGTTCCTGTCTCGGCCCATACTTGGGCTAATCCCATGATTTCTCACAAGACAAAAGTCTAAAAAGAACATCTGGAGAATTAAAAATTACAAAGAAAAACAAACAAACAAAATATAGAGCATCATGCACCTTCGCCTTCCAATGTGGAGTGCAAATCTCCAAAACTAGAAGTTCAACCATTAATAAAAAAAAGTCCAGATCCTACTGAAGATAGTGCTTGTGATCCAGCTCCACACTTACACACTAGTTACAACAAATTGCAGAAGAAATCTACTAAGGGTTTTTGATTTCTGGAATGTAATCTGTCCTGGAATATCAATGTCAAAAAGATGAACCTGCATTCAAGAATATTTTTGCTGTGACATAAAAAACCAAGAAAGAAGCACCTGAGGAATAATAATGTTTAGTGTCGAAGAAACAAAATGCACAAGGCGTAAGTTAACTAATAAAATGTTCTAAATAAAGGTAAGTCGAAGTTGTAAAAACACAGAAGTTCGGCGTTTGGAAAAAACATCAAATGAACATGTAGAAAAGACAAATTACACAGAAGAAAAAATCTTGTAAGTTCACGTTAAACACAAACTGAAGTTCTACCACTGTTTGAAGTATGCAAACGTGTTACAAGAAAAAATAAGTAAGGTATGCATGCGTATTTGGGAATAATCCCATAGTTGCCACGGAACAAACTAAAACCCAAATTAGAAATTTTAAAATTACAAAAAAACAAAAAATAGAGCGCGATGTTGCACCACCTTGCAATATGGAAATCGGGAAGTTCAATCACTGGTAGCATAGGAGTCCAATTACTACCACAGAATGTGGATGATCCAGAAAACTAGCGCCGAAGACAGAATAAATATAAAAAGGATGATTTGTGTATCTATGGACCACCTCCACATTTACGTATATGAGTACTTTGAAAAACAAAAAAAACATACACAAATTTTTTATAACAACACCAACCGAACAGATCGTATTGCAGCATCAACCAAAAACATGCATTAAAACGAGGGAAGTTCAAGCACAAAAGGTGCAGAAGTCCAACTCTGTAACATAGACAGTAGAATCACTGAAAAAAACGCATTATCGAATTTGCTTTTCAGATTTAATCACTTGGGTGACTACACCTTCTCAGGCCGCGACCTCGAACGATATCCTATTGCGCCCTGACATCAAAACGATAAATCAACCAAGCTGTCTCATTGAAGAACCGAAAACCAGCATGGGCGGACACGAGATCCAATCGCCCGATTTCAGCGGTGTATTCGCCTTCCCGATGGAATTAACAACGCATGAACGGTCCAATCTCACTACTGCAATCAAATCCGCCCTCTATACTCAAATAAAAATAACAAATCTACAGAAGCGGCGGAACCACTCCTGCGGACGAAGAACACAAAGCCTCAAATCAAATCCGTTGAAATCAACGACAAACTGCCCACAAAACTCATACTTAAACCAAATTATCATCATGTTAGAGGTTCCAAAACATCCACTGAATGCATTAAACTTATAAACAGACACGAGTTCATCCGCCCCGAGTGTGAATCCGCCAAAATGCAAAATTACGAATCAAAATGAGCATTTAGATGCAGGTATGAGTATCTGGATTACAGTCACATCCCACACAACACTACCGACCGGAATAATTCGCGGGGGAAGCCACGGTTGGTCAGAACCCTTTGTTCACTTTGAGATCCGGACCTTTAAGTGGATAAAGTTCTGATTTAATCATTGTTGAATTTCGCCACGCCGAGGGAGGAAGGCTGGGCCGAACCTTTTTGGTGTCAGGCGCCGGGAAAGGAAGCCTACTGCCTGGCTTTGCAGTTGTACTCGGGGCAAAGTGACGATGGCCCTTTTTCAAGCAGCAGGTTCCGCTAGTAGCTCTTTTGGGCTAGCAAATGCATCCGCTGATTCTGGCTATTGATTAAAAGTTCCACGGCGCGGTTTGCTTGGCTGGTAGTGTTGAAGCTGCCATTTTCGTCTACCACGCTGTGCACTGTTGGCACCGTTTGAGAGTAGCAAGATGGGCCTGTGCCGCGCTGGAACGGGGTGTAAGACTTGCCATATTTTAGCCTAGGTGAATTCAATACACACCGTCCTGTAGTAATGACCTGCCGAATGATTAACTATAATTTGCAGAGGAAAGAGACCTTGGCATGCATCCACAACAGGACATCAGAGTAAATGACGCTTCGTTCAGCTCTTTGTTTCGCAACTACTAACCATATGGGCTTCTAATTATATTGACAGCACCGTCCAGCATGTCATGCCTTCTAATTACCCCGCTTCCTTGTTTGTTTGTGCATCTTGCTCGTTGTCGCTTCATGCGCTCTTTGTTTGTGCAGGACAGGAGCTGTTTCAAGCAAAAAGTTACAGTGGCCGGTGGAGGCCAATTACTAAAAGGTTCTGAGCTGCGCACCCCGTCCGGCACCGTTCGCGCTAGCAAATCAAAGACGCTTGGATGGGTTCTTTAATTTGTTGCAGAAGAAAAGTCAGTGTTAAATGTCAAGGTGCTGGCCCGGCGCCCGTCCAGCTGCGGCTAGATGCATGCAATAACTAAAGCCGCTGCTCAGCTATGGCTTTGCATATAACAAGATCCTTCCTTTTCTTGTTTTTCAAAAAAAAAAGTCCTTCCTTTTCTTTGCCCATGCGCTACAATACAAAGTTAACAAAGAAAATAAGCTCAAAAAAAGTTAACAAAGAAAATGGAGGGTTTAGGAGATGGCCGTGCAAGCAAAGGGAGCCGGAGTACACCATGCATGCAAACGAACCGCCCGGACATTCTTGCTAGAAACCGTCGAGGCCAAACGACTCCGGTGGTGCACCACTTGGACGGCACCATCACAGACGACGACACCTTGAACAGCGGTCGTCTCCCTGCTGTCGTCCAACTCCAAAACGTCTGCTGCCCAAACATCGTCTCCAGCTTCTCGGACGGTTACCGACGGCGGGGGCGCCTCCGCAGGGCCGGGCCGGCAAAATTCTAGGCCCTGTGCCAAACTCTAAAATGGGGCCTACTTTTTTAGAAAAACAAAACTATAATCAATTTATCTACAACTCCTTTATGATATTGAATTAAATCCTCTAAGGCTAGTCATAGTGGGAGTAACTTAGGTAATAACATAGCACAATTCAAAATTTTTTTGCTTATGTGGCATATATTTAATAAGGAGAGAGATGTTTAGAGTAACATAATATGTTTACTGTAACATAGCGCTTTCCGAGAAAGAATGAGTCTATAAGCTAATAAATGAAGTCATCTATGACACTACTACTATGTTACTTTGCACTATGGAGATAGTAACTTAGATTAGTGTCATATGCATGACACTAGTATAAGTTACTCGCCACTATGACCAGCCTAATTCTTTTTTTCTTTTCTTATGTTTCTAGTAACCAGATTCATATTCCCTAGATAGATTTTTAGAGGACGTAACTTGGCTTTTGAAACGCAAGATGACTAGACCAATTAATATAAAACTATCTAAATGATGGGAAAAATTAAAGGGATACACATCATATAGTTAGCAACAAACTATTTTTTTGAGATCTAGCAGCAAACTATTTGTTGAACTGAGACAACAGAGTTCACAGACGTGTAACTTGCATGGTTGAATTGTTCCTGGATGAGGCAAGAGGGACTGAAAGAGTGGCGAGCAGCCTGGAGGCGAAACGCCATGACACCAAGATTGATTGACGAAGACGATGCACCTTGATTAGTATTTAGTAGTACTATGATTGAAAAAAGAAGAGGTAAAGTTGTCGGCGTACTGAAAACGGGGTCCCCAGACTTGCCTGCCTGCGGCCTGCGGCGTGGCTCAAAGGGGGGCCCAGCACGGCCCATCTTCACCAACACAGACCCAAGACCCTCGCGAGGGGCCAAGCCTCGCGGGGCGGACGACGCGGAGCTTCCTCAGCCACGACCTCATCAGGCTGGCTCGCGAGGAGGCGGAGAGATCAGGGCGGGGTACCTCACGAGGTGCCCGTGACGCAAGCCATGACGACCAAACGCGCCAGGCGGGTGCCAGCCCGCGCAGCGTCCTCATTTCCTCTTTGGTGCAAAGGGAGCGAGCGCAGCCACGGGGTACCGAGGCATCAGGCAAAGGTTGCCATTTCGGTGCAACAAGACCAAGACCAGGAGGACTGCAAGATGGAGGTCATTGTGGAGCCCAAGACGGCGTCACCACCAGAGCTTTGTGCAGGCGAAGACTACTTTTGTCAGGATAGCTAGTACTAGCTGTCCCCCTTCAAATTAGCCCGCCATTGTTGGCTCCCTTCCCGCTCAATATTTGGGAAGAGGACCAGGGCCTCTATAAATAGGACTAGCCACCCCCAGAGGGAAGAGAGAGGAGATCGAGCAGGTAGAGAAATGGGAGAGCAAGCAAGCAAGTAGAGAGAGAAAGAGAGAGAGAAGGGTGACTGAACTCCTCCCAGCAGTTCATCACCCCAGCCAAGAGCAGACCCTCGCGAGGCTGTTCTTTCTTATATTGTTCATCATCGTCAGCCCAAGAGGCAATCCACCACACCACACACTGGAGTAGGGTATTACACCACAACGATGGCCCGAACCAGTATAAACCGTGTGTCTTTTGTGTTGCTCTTTCCATTGCTTAGATCTTAGCGAGGCGGAGGGGTGCAAGTAGGCAGGAGGTAAAATCTCTGCGCGCACCCCAGTGTTCGAATCTCAAGGGTCTGCCGGAACCCGAAAACCGACATTTGGCGCGCCAGGTAGGAGTGCGCCGGAATTCGTCTTCCACCACCCTGTTCTCTCCGACCATCGCGCCCATATCTGACGCTCGTCGGGCCCGCGCCGAGCGCCGGACCGCTCTCGCTTCCCGCGTCGCCCAGATGGCCCCTGCCGGCGGGCGTCCTCGCCGTTTCCCGTCACCTGCCGTCAACGCCGCCACCGGCCCGGCGGGGGACGAGCAGCAAGCATCGTCTCAGTATCCGTTCGTGCGGCAAGACGGCCGCACCGCTACTCCCTCGCTCACCCCAGCTAGTTCTTCGTCCCGCGCGCTCCGCGCACCCATGGAGGCTCGAGCTGCGCTCATCGCGGCAAACGAGCTCCTGCGCTACCGTCTCGTCGACGACGTCTACGAAGAATGGCTTGACCGCGTCGCCGAGCTCGTCCGCGTCGCAGGGGGCTCTCCTACGTCGTCCGCTCCGCTGCACCGCACCCCGCCCCGCGCGGGCGACGAAGCTCCGACGGTGCCCCGGCCGCCTCCTCCACAAGAAGGCGCCATGGCTCCAAGGCGCGTGGCCCCTGGGCGGAACCCGCTCCGTCAGGTACCAGCGCGGCAAGAGCAGAGCTGCCAAGAAGTCCCTCGCCCGCAAGAAGCTGCCCGGGCGCTCCCTGCTCCAGCACGTCGCGACCATGCCCCTGCTCCCGCACGTCAAGACCCAGCTGCAGCGCGTGTGGACATGCAAGACCAAGCTCTCCGTCACCCAAGGCCTCCCGTGGCCACAACAGGCTGGCGTGCCTTCACCACCGAGCTACGCAGTGTCGCGTGGCCCGGCAAGTTCAAGCCAAACCTGCCTCCTCGTTACGACGGCACGGCTGACCCTGCGGAGTTCCTCCAGCTCTACGAGCTGGCATCGAAGCTGCCAACGGAGATGAGAAGGTCATGGCGAACTGGTTTCCCATGGCGCTCAAGGACGGGGCCCGCACCTGGCCCCTGAACCTGACTCCAGGCACGATCTCCTCCTGGGACGAGATGCGCACCCGCTTCATCGCCAACTTCCAAGGTACCCGCGACCGGCCACCCATCGTGAGCGACATGCGCCGCATCAAGCAACAACCCGGGGAGACCCTGCAGAAGTACATCCAGTGCTTCAACAACGCACGCCTCAAGATTCTCAAGGTGACTGAGGAGGCCATCATCTCAGCCTTCTCCGATGGTGTGCGCGATGTCAAGATGAAGGAGGAGCTGGCGATGCATGACGACCTGTGCACTTTCTTGGAGTTGTTCAACTTGGCGACCAAGTGCGCGAGGGCTGAGGAAGGGCGTCTCTCCCTTCTTGAGCTGCCTGCCGCAGACCCAAAAGAGAAGAAGCCCAAGGCCAAGGACATGAAGCGCAAGGGGGCTGCCGTGCTCGCAGCAGAATCAGACACCAAGCAGGGAAGAGATCAGCCCAAACTTTCCAAGGGCAGCCGGTACTGTGTGTACCACGACCTCCACACCCACAACACCGACGAATGTCAAGAGCTCCGAGCCGTGCGAGAAGGAAGGATCGACCGTCGCCCCGACCGCGGTGACCGGGGCTATGGTCGAGGAGGAGGAAGGAACGCAGGACGCTGGGAAGACCGTGGTCCGCGCCAAGGGTGGCGCGATCAACCTCGCGAGGATCGTTGGCAAGACCCGCCTCGCGAGGGAGACTGGAGGGATCAGCCTCGCGAGGATCACCTGCATGGCAATGCAGGCCTCCCTCTGCCGCCGCCGCCGCCAAGGAGGAACGAGGACCGCCACCAAGACGAGGGGGCTGGGGGCTTCCAGGAGCCACGCGCGATCGCCTGCATCCTGGGTGGGGCTCAGGACCCAGCCTCTCAACGCATCTTCAAGCAGTTCGCCCGCGAAGTGAATGCAGTCCTCCCCGGGCTTGAAGCCACGCGCCCTCTCAGGTGGTCAGCGTGCGCCATCACGTTCAACTCAGCAGATCAGCTCAAGTGTGCGGCTACAGCCGGAGTCCTCCCGCTGCTTTGTTCCCCAATCATCAGCAGCGTGGTGGTCACCAAGACCCTCATCGACGGTGGGGCAGGGCTCAACGTCCTGTCCGAGGAAACATTCAACAATCTCCAAGTGTCCTACAGCCAGCTTCAGCCAACCAAGCCCTTCTCCGGAATCACCGACGGCTCCACGGTCCCGATTGGGCAGGTCCGCCTCCCTGTCACCTTCGGGGCATGCGACAACTACCGCACCGAGCACATCGACTTCGACGTCGCCCACATACGCCTGCCGTACAATGCCATCCTTGGGTACCCGGCGCTGGCCAAGTTCATGGCCGTAACTCACCATGGCTATAACGTCCTCAAGATGCCAGGAAGTGGCGGAGTCATCACGGTGCCCTGTGAAGAGAAGGACGCGGTGTGTTCCCTGGAACGAGCCTTTCAGGCCGCGTCACTGGAAGACCCGGATCGCGGAAGCAGGAGGCTTCCCGAGACCGCCCCCAAGAATAAGAAGACATTGTCCGCCCGGCCCCTCAGGAGGCAGGCCCCTCTGGGCCCGTGCCTGCCCAGGGGAAACCTCCTTCCGTCGCATAGGAAAGCGCGCCTGGCGCCCTCCTCAGGCAGGGCTCGGTGGCTCTCCCCTGGAGGGCCACCGACCTGGCTAGGGTCACGAGGGAGGCGCTTGGGCACCACGCGGAGGCGTGTTTCAAAACACGTTTCCCTCAAGAAGGACTAAGGCAAGGAAGGCCAGACCCTCAGGAGTTCGTCAGCAAGGCCATTCAGGAGCTACAGGAGTCAAGGGTCATGAAAGACGGCCGCCGTCTACCAGCAGTGGCTCCCCATCCAGGCGAGGATGGTGGGCTGCGCGTCTGCATCGACATACCGGGGCTCAACCGAGTCGCCTCTCTGGGGCGCCTCTGGCCCTCGCGAGTGGGGCGCTACGGAGGTCCACCCCACAGCTGCGTTCGCATGCCTTACGGCTTGCCGAACGCGGCTGTCACGTACCAGCGCCTCATGAGGGGCATCATGAAGGCACAAGAGTCCAGGCGTTCCACAGCCCTGGCGGAGATGGAGATGGCCCGCAGGGAGCCACCAGCGCCTTCGGAGCCTCCTGAGGCCCCTGGGCCTGGGGGCTCATGAGGATCGGCTTCCGCAGCCCACCGAGTCTGCTACACCCACACTCCTTCATCCTCAACATCATCAGGTGACATCTTTCAAGTTTCACTTCCAGCTGGGAGCGCCCCCCCAGGGCTGCATTATTCCCAGGCCGCGTGGGTCCGTCCTTGCGGCATGTATCCCTTTTATTTCATATTGTTAGCTTACCTTGTTGGGGGCACCCCTTGGGCTGCATGATCCCCAAGTCGCTCGGGCCAGACCCAGCGGCGTGTATCTTATTTGCAGTTATTTCCGGTTATGCGTCATACCCACCATGCTTGATTATTCGTTGCCGGTCCACGGCACCTCTTCTTCTCCATGTCGACCACTTGCACATTAAAGGGGGGTACCCGAGCATCGCGACTCAGGACTCTTACTGGCTCTCCATCCCTCACCCTCTGGCTTTGTCTACGGCATCGCGACCTGGCATACCAGCGACGGCTGAGACCAGCTCAAAGGCCGGGACCCGAGGACGTAGAGTGCCGGCATCTAACCAAATTTGCAGGAACACATCACAAGATAAGGCCCAGTGCCAGGCGCAACCCGCCTAGAGGTAGGGCCCCGTGAGTCCCGCGCTGGCTCACGGGTGCCCAGATACACCTCACCAGGCCCTACCGTGCCAGCCACGTGTCAGGGCGGGGCTGTACACGCCCCGGGGGCTCCTCCTGGAGGGGAGCCCCCTCCCACGTACCAGTGGAAGCACCATGCTCCGCGCTGGCTGACGACACTGCCGAGGAGCGGCTATGCCCGTACACATACGGAAGCGCTATGCTCCGCGCTGGTGATAAACAACTGAGGGTGGCCCCCGGGCCGCATCAACCTCAGGGAGCCCAAAGCTGAGTGTCTAGCCTCATCGCAACGCCTCCCCTCGGGAGTGCCGCGCGAGGAAGCTGGGCACGGGGGCTGCGCCTGGGTCACGCCCAGACGCATGCCACCCAGCCAGGCCCCCCGGGCCTGGTTCGTCGCGCGTCTCTCCCCGAGCGGAGCCAAGGTACGAAGGCCGTTTGAGCGTCAAGGGGGACTCCTGAGCATCGCGACTCAGGAGCCTAACTGGTCACGTAGCCCCTCACTCCTTTGGTCCCGTCCTGATTTCTGGTCGGGGCTAATCCTGGGTGAGGTATGCTCGGGGCTGGGCTCTGCAGACGTAGAACGATAGATCCACCTACATCACACCTCCCTACTTGCTGTTCGTGCGCCAAGGGGGACTCCTGAGCATCGCGACTCAGGAGCTTAACTTGTCACGTAACCCCTCACTCCTTTGGTCCCGTCCTGGTTTCCGGTCGGGGCTAATCCTGGGTGAGGTAT
>NC_041390.1:440213309-440222785 GCF_002162155.2 Triticum dicoccoides | reverse complement strand
AGCTTAACTTGTCACGTAGCCCCTCACTCCTTTGGTCCCGTCCTGGTTTCCGGTCGGGGCTAATGCTGGGTGAGGTACGCGCGGGGCCGGACTCTGCAGACGTAGAATGGTAGATCCACCTACATCACACCTCCCTACTTGTTGTTCGTGCGCCAAGGGGGACTCCTGAGCATCCCGACTCAGGAGCCTAACTTGTCACGTAGCCCTCACTCCTTTGGTCCCGTCCTGGTTTCTGGTCAGGGCTAATGCTGGGTGAGGTATGCGCGGGGCCGGGCTCTGCCGGCGTAGAACATAAGCCAGTAGGAAGGAAAAGCGTAAATTCAAGGAATTCAAAAGCAAATATTACAGTCCACACTGTTATCTCGATACCAAACGCAAGTTTAAACGCCTCCTCGAGGCATGATACATTTGCAGGAATTAAAAGCAGGACAGGAGTCACAGCGGAGCCACTTGTCGGTGGTGGAGCAGCGCGGAGTGGCTTCGCCTCATGGAGCAGCGGGGTCGGCAGCGCCTTGCTTCGGCTTGGTGCTGAAGGCACGGAACTTCCCCAGCAGAACCTCCGCGCGACCCTTCACGGCCTCGGCAGCGGCAGCGGCACGCTCGCCGCTTATTGGCTCCAGTAGGCCGTCGAGGTCGACGTCGGGATCGCGAAGGTAGATGTGGGTGAGCACCCGCATCAGTGCTGCAGAAGACAGGACACGCGCCTTGGCCTCCGTCGTGGGGCCAAGGCCAAGGGAGACATCTTCAAGAGCGCGAACCAGGAAGGGAAGCAGATTGGCGGGGCCGTCCTTGGCGCCAGCCAGCGGGCTCTCCAGGCCGCTGTCATAAAGCGTCCTTAGTGAGGAGCGAGCCTTCGCCTCCATCTTCGTGAAGGCCACGCGGTCCTCAGCAAGAACCAGGGCCTTGTCGTCCAGCTCGGCCTTCCTCGCCCTCAACTCCTTCTCCAGCGCGCCTAGGCGGCCGCGGCGCTTCCTGAGCTTAACCTCCCTCTCCGTGACGGCCGCCTTGCGAGCCTTCACACCTTCTTCCTGCTCTTGGCGAAGGCGGACCTCTTTCGAGAGCTGGTCCCGCAGGCCCTGCAGCTCGTCCTCCAGCGCCTTGCAGCGACCACGGACGACGACCACCTCCCCCAGGGCTGCGTCACGAGAAGCCTTCACCTCAAGGACGGCCCGCTTCTCCTTATCGCAAGCCGTCGAGGCCTGGACCAGCGCCGCCCGAATCGAAGCGTCGGAGCAAACCCATCCGGAAGCCAGCTCCAAGCGCCCGGCCACCAAGCGAGGGTCGGCGCCAAGAAGATCCTGCCGCAGCCAGTCCAGCTTAGCGACATCACGATCCAGAACGGCAGAAGGAGTCGGAGAGACAGCCGCCGGTGGAGTAGGAGGAGAAGGCGGCTGCGCGACCACAGCATCCTGAGGCGGAGTCTACTGCGCCCCAACGGCTGTAGTGGCGGCGGCAGGCAAGGACACCTCGGGGGTCACTTGGGCCGTGGGGGCCAAGCTCGCCCCAGCCGGCTCAGCCAGGCCTCGCGAGGATGACCGGGCAGGAGAAGCCCGTGCGTCGCGGTCACCTTCCTTCGCGGGCAGAGGCGCTGCCACGGATGGAACCTCAGGAGCTCCCCTCGACTTCTTTGCTGCGGGCGCCAGCCTGTCCAAGAGATGCGGACGTCAAGCCTCAGAAGCAGAATAAGAAGTAAAGACAAGAATCAAACGCTTACAGGTCGTCGCCAGTGAGCTCGAGCGGCCTCTGGCCAAATTTGAAGCCCGAAAGCCGGCTGAAAGGGTCAACCTCAGGAAGCTTGGAAGCGGAAGGTGCGGTCCGCCCCGGGGCCGGGGCAGGCCCGCGGGAGATCAGCCCGGTCCTGTCCTTCTTCGGGATCGGGGGCAAGCTCCCGCTGTCCTGCTCGTCGTCATCCTCGTCGTCATTCTCGTCGTCATCGCTCGGAGAGAGGCGGAGAACGCGGGACCTGCGCCGGGGGAGGGGAGCCCTCGACTCTCCGTCAGTCTCCTCGGAGTCAGGCCCTCTTTCCCGCTCCCCTCCTTCCTCCTCTTCGCTGGAGTCGTCGGAGGGCACGTCCACCGGTTCCTCGGGAGTTTCCGTGGGCACGAGCCCATCCCCGTTGAAGGCGGGCATGGACTCCACTACCCGCTCCCAGTCGTCGTGGAGGAACAAGGGCGTAGGAGCACCCTCCAACCTCGCCACATCGCCCCCGACCAGAGATTGGAGGACCGCAGCCAGATCTCCGTCGGCCAAGGCCGCGGGGCTCAGATGGGGCCTCCACATCGGGAGTGAGTACAGCCGAAGCGGAGCCAGCTGGTGCTCCAGGAATTCCCTCAGCAGCGACGCACCGGTCAGCTTCGCTACCGTCATGTTGGCCGGCCTCAGATCCGCGTCCATCTTCTCCAACACCAGTTTCGCGCGGGGGTCCGCGAGCTCCGCTCGACCCCAATCGCTGGAGCTCGTGGGCTGCTTCGTGGGCAAGATCAGCCGAGGGTGAATGCGCCCAGCATCCACCAAGACCCACTTGCTCCTGAAGCCCTCAATCCTTTTCCCGGGGTTTGAGATGGCAATGGCGCCACCGTACGCGATGAAGCTCGCGCATGCGGAGGCAGGACTGTGAGAAGTCCGGAGGTAGAAGTAGTGGCGCAGCAAGGCCACTGAGGGCCGCATCCCTACGTGAGCCTCGTAGTAGTAGGTGAAGATCGCCATGAGAAGGACAGAGTTGGGGTGGAGATGCAGAGCCTGTAGCTTGTAATGGCGGAGGACAGAGAAGAAGAACTCGGAGAAGGGAGGCACCAGGCCAGCAGCAATGGCACTTACGAAGAACGGATAGAAGGTGCTCCCTTGACCCTCAGGGGTGGCGGAGCCTGCCTTAAGCACCTTCGCCCCGTCGATGCCCCGCGCCGCCGCCATCCGGCGCAACCGGGCAAGGCTCGCCTCCGACACGTTCGGCGAGTCCAGGGCGGGCGAGTACCTGGCTATGGCCGGGGACTGACGAGGCGCCATGGCTTCCTAGGTCATGCGGTCGGAGTGGATCTGGAAACTCTGGAGGAAGGAAGAAGAGGCACAAGAAAGGGGATCTGAGCAACAACCGAAGAAAGCAAAAAAGCAAAGCCTAGGCAGACGCCGCTCCTTTATCAACTCGCCCGGTTGCTAAGGCGCTCACGTCCAATCAACCGCCACGCGGCGCCCAAGGCCGCAGGCTGTTAGGGCCCGCGGCGCTTCGCCCTCGCCCTTCCGCCTCCCTGCACGGCCGAGTCCGGGCGCGCCTTGGGCCCGGGGCTACTGTCGGCGTACTGAGAACGGGGGTCCCCAGACTTGCCTGCCTGCGGCCTGCAGCGTGGCTCAAAGGGGGGCCCAGCACGGCCCATCTTCACCAACACAGACCCAAGACCCTCGCGAGGGGCCAAGCCTCGCGGGGCGGACGACGCGGAGCTTCCTCAGCCACGACCTCATCAGGCTGGCTCGCGAGGAGGCGGAGAGATCAGGGCGGGGTACCTCACGAGGTGCCCATGACGCAAGCCATGACGACCAAAGGCGCCAGGCGGGTGCCAGCCCGCGCAGCGTCTTCATTTCCTCTTTGGTGTGAAGGGAGCGAACGCAGCCACGGGGTACCGAGGCATCAGGCAAAGGTTGCCATTTCGGTGCAACAAGACCAAGACCAGGAGGACTGCAAGACGCAGGTCATTGTGGAGCCCAAGACGGCGTCACCACCAGAGCTTTGTGCAGGCGAAGACTACTTTTGTCAGGATAGCTAGTACTAGCTGTCCCCCTTCAAATTAGCCCGCCATTGTTGGCTCCCTTCCCGCTCAATATTTGGGAAGAGGACCAGGGCCTCTATAAATAGGACTAGCCACCCCCAGAGGAAAGAGAGAGGAGATCGAGCAGGTAGAGAAAGGGGAGAGCAAGCAAGCAAGTAGAGAGAGAAAGAGAGAGAGAAGGGTGACTGAACTCCTCCCAGCAGTTCATCACCCCAGCCAAGAGCAGACCCTCGCGAGGCTGTTCTTTCTTATATTGTTCATCATCGTCAGCCCAAGAGGCAATCCACCACACCACACACTGGAGTAGGGTATTACACCACAACGATGGCCCGAACCAGTATAAACCCTGTGTCTTTTGTGTTGCCCTTTCCATTGCTTAGATCTTAGCGAGGCGGAGGGGTGCAGGTAGGTAGGAGGTAAAATCTCTGCGCGCACCCCAGTGTTCGAACCTCAAGCGTCTGCCGGAATCCGAAATCCGATAAAAGTGGCAGCGAGCGATCCAGCATCTATCATGAAGGATGTAGTCAGTGCTCCTGAATATTTAATTTAAAGATTGATTTGGTTAAGCTAATTTAGCGCGCGCGTCGCCGGAAAACAGTCATGTGCCTGTCCTACTCACCTGCTATTGTTGTTGTCGTGCCTCCTGTCGTTGCGGGCCTTGCCGCCGGTCCTGCGTCGTTAGCCTGCAGCTGTGATCTGGCTACTGCGCCCTTAGGGTTAGTATCGTAAATCGGGGTTCTACTCCTTTGCTCATGGCTGTATATCGTGCAAATGATTGGTATTCTCTCAAGCCATTAGTATCCGGGTCTTTCAACCTGCTGGCTTAACCAGGCCTATAGAAAAAAGGTAAACACTTGTATACGGCGCGCCGGCCGAACTTTCGGCCGGTCGCACTGCTCTCGTCGCGTACACGCGCAAGTGCCGCATGCACACCACGCATCCATTGGTCCCACGTGCACCACTCAGGCACCCTGTCCTTATCCAGCAACCCCACGTCCTTATCCTCACCAACTGCTCATCCACACAAACCTCATCTTCTCGCTCGCCTCTCACCTGCCTCGCCTCTGTCTCTCGCTTGCGCCGTTGCATCCTTGCTCCGGCGAGCCCCACCACTAGCCACACGAGGAGCTGCAACCGGAGGGTGGAGGAGTTGCTACCGGCCACTCGGGGAGCTCGACCGGCGGGCAGAGGAGCTACAAGCCGGGAACTAAACCGACGACCACCGTGCTGGATTCAGCACGCCGGGGTGCTGCAACCGACAGATCAAATAGCTACAACTACCTTTTGTTTTTGCTGGGACCGGTGAGAAATTTCGCTGCGACCATCGACGGTGAGCTTTTTTTGCTGGAACCGGTTTTCTTTTTTGCTGGAACCATGTTTTTGTTTTGTTGGAATCATGTCAAGCATGCTGGGAGCTTGCAGCTCCGGCAAGAGCAGCATCTGCTCACCGTGGATACGCGCGCAGCTCGTGCTCTGCCCCAACAGCACGATGCGTGCAGCTCTGGCGAGGGGCAGCATCTACTCGTGTGCGGCCCTTCCCCAACAGATGGCTTGTCGCGGATGACGATCTGCGTGCTCCGCTCCGCTCGCAGGAGAGAGAGGGCAACCACCATCAGAAGATGCTTCAACCTCGGCGCGGCAGAGCTACAAGTGTAGGTCTGGGAGCTGCAACCAGCCAGACAAACGATGGAACCGGTGACGACCGTGTTGTGTCAGCGACGGCGGCGGTCCACCATTGCTGGAACCAGCTACATTTTTTGCTGGAACTACCATTATTTTTTGCTGGAACTGGATTTTTTTGTTGCTACAATCAACTAGTGTGTTTGCTGCTGAGTTTTTTTTGCTGGAACCAGCATTTGTGTTTGCTGGAACTGGCTTTTTTGTTTGCTACAATCATCTTTCTCAGATTTGTACTGCTGAGATTATTTTTGCAAGAAACGTCATCAATTTTTCGTACCATCGTATTCTTGTTTTGCTGGAATCAACATTTTTTCCAAGGATCCAACTTGATGGTGATGCGGGTAGTTTTTTTTTTTTTTTGAACTTTGACGGCGAGCGTCTACGGGGAGCACGGCAGCAATCCGTCGACGATGAGGGCAAACGGGGACGGCGGACAGAAGCAACGTGACGTGGTGGCGAGGTGCGGCTGCCATGTGCTTGTGTTTTTTTTGTCGGATCTCGTGCGCGGTGGGAAAGAAAGGGATGGGCGGGGCAGGATCAGACGGCTGACAGGGGCAGAATCGTACGGCTCACGGCTGACCGGCCCAAATTTGGGCCGGTGCGCCGGCGCCTATCATCGCCCTAGAAAAAATTGGGGCCCCCAAAATTCGTGGGCCCTGTGCAGGCCACACGATGTGCACAACTGTGAGCCCGACCCTCCTCCGTCCGCCTCGGCACAGGCTGCTGCCAGTCCCGGAACACGGCGGCGAGCGCAAACTGGTTGCCCACCCCGGCACCGCACGCCGCCGACGACCTACCTGCGGCCGCCCTCGCCGTGAACATGAGAAAGGGAGAATGCAGAGCACATTGGGTGCCATCCTCTATTTACGGGTATATATTATACATGTACATGTACACGGGTGCGCAATGGCGCTGTCAAGAGAGAGCACAGTACAGGATAACGTGGGAGGAGAAGTGGGCATGCATGGATGGGACATGGGCATGCACGTACACAGCCAGGCAACTGCTAACATTCACCATGACATGCTGCAGGTTCTTACTCAGCCTGGCTCTCGCCGGGGCACCCACCGTGGCGCCGTGCCGTGCGGCGAAGTTGGTGCGCGTGTTATCCCCGCGCAGCGCCCGTGCCACCTCATCGTAGGTGCACGCCACGTCCTCGGCGGTGTCGAAAGTGCCCAGCCACATGCGTACGCACTGCACCGAGTCCTTGATCTCGGCAATCCACCGGCCCGACGGCCTCCACCGGACTCCAAGGAAGCGGCGCCCACGGCACACTTTCATCGTGGCGGTGCCCGAGGCTGCACTCCAGCTGCTCTCCTGTGCCGCCATGATCCAGGCGTGACATTGAGTTAATTAGCTTAGGCACCTAGCTAGCTAGAATGAAGACGTTCACACATACACTGGAAAGTTTCGCCACTCCATACGTACATATATACACCCACACCTCCACTCCACCAAAGAGGATGGAAAGCATCTGGCGCTTGCTAAATTCTGCCTGGCCCCTTTGTCTTTTCCCTAGTTCTTTTGCACATGAAGCCTTGCTGGGAGCTACTACCCGCCTTGGTCGGAGTGCCGTGACATGGGCATGCCGGTTCTTGATTAGTTTAACACTTAACACCATTCAATCTTTAGCGAACATACAAGTTGATTATTAGCCCTGTCCCCGTTGCTGCGATGGAAGACGTGTTTGCGGGAGCCATCATTCCTGCTACCGCTGATGTCGACCTCGTCGGCGTTGGAGCGATTGAAAGCAGTGGGCACCATGTTTTTTCTCTGTGTGTCAGGCAGTTTTTGATTTGGGAAGTAAAACCTATCCGCTGAATACTAAATCTGCTGTGAGCCGCCGTCCCACGGACAGACGAAGTTCGTCAATCTTCACCCGCTATCAGGCTTTTTGGTGGAACACCAATGGTCAGCCTGGTGTACGAAGGAGTTGCCGCGCTGGTCTTCACTCTTCAGCCGGCGCGTGAATCCGATCACGGGTCGCCCTGCTCTGTCTGCGCAACTGTGGAGAGGCGATAAAAAAAGTCCAGGAGACCTAAACACAGATTCCACAACTCACGAGAGGCGCCTTTTCTGTTTCGTGGGCGAGCATTTGACTTTTGCCACTGTAAAAAGGTTGATTTTTTCTACTGACTTGCCGCCGTAAAAACTCGTGAGGCCTTGAAGTTTGTTGTATCTACTGTCTTTGTACTGGTTTATTGGTCCTTTTTTGTATTTGATGTCAAAGTTTGAGATTAAATCAACAAAATGCTAATGCGTATCACTGAAATAATATTAATGGAAACTATGTTCAAATACAAATCCAACGATATATTTTTCAGTGACATGCATTTATATTTTGTTAGTTAAATATATAGACTAAGTATAGCATAAAATACAAACATGACCAATAAACTAGGACGGAGGTAGTATAAGGTTAGGTTACTACGCTGATCTCTCTTTCTTGGATTAGAATCTCGGGGCCCTCGCCTTTGAAAAATTCGTCAACTTATTGAACTGCTCTCATGGAACGCGTGAAACCCCCACACCACCTTGTTTGTCGCGTTATTTTCGTCCTTGCTGGTCGGCCACACCCTCGGCTTGTCTGTTCGTGTCCATCCCATGTGTTGCCATTTCCCTCACCCTGCGCCTTGCGCACTCCATCCATTGTCTATCGACATTTTCCACTCCTCGAAAGAAAACACTGAAATGGACGGAAGCTCCTCCGTGGACAAGGTGCTTGGCTCCCCCAACTTGCTTCATCACATACTCGGCGGTTGGGCGGCTGCGCCGATTTGGTGCGCGCGTCAGCGGTCCCTCTGTCATGGTGCCCAACCGCCAAGCTGCCTACCTTCCCCGACGAGTTCCGCAAAAGGCTCGCCCCCTCCTGTTAGGTTACGTGGTCGTTTTTTAGGATTTCGGTTGGAAGAACTTGAAGTTCGTTGTTTGCCTCGGCATCGAGAGTGGCTATGTTCTAGAAGCTGGCATGTTGGCTGCAGCATTCGGTAGCCCGGAAAGAATTTTCGTTGTTCTCGACACTATCCAATCTCGGCTTGTCAGGAGAGAGTGAATCCTAGCTACCGGTTACGTCGATCTGAAGCCAGCAGCAAGCGGAAGTCTGTGTGATTACGCCTTCCGAGCAGGATATCACGCCTGCTAGCGATAACATGTTTGGGTATTTCATTGTCGTGAACGGAGAGATTTCCTTCTTCGTAGCCCGGCCTATAGACAATCTCAAGTTCGAGTTCGGGGGGATACACATCCAAAGGGACGAGCCCTTGCGCTACCATGTTAGAATTTCTCTAGCGTTTGTCCGACTCAATCCGTGTATGCTTTGCGTACTACCACAAATCACAGGTTTTACCCATGTGGTCTGTTGATGCGGTCGGAGGGGGGGGGGGGCTTGTTCACCCATAAAGATGCGCCCCACCCGAAAACCTTGTGCAAAAAATGAAAAGAACAGTCGGTGTGCTCTCACATGTAAAGGGGCGTCGATATGCTCACGAACTACTATAAATGGAAAGGGATCCCGTTCTTAAAGAAAGGGTTCCTGTTGTATGTGGACTCATGGTTCTGAAAGTGCATAACGGGGTTCCAGCGTGATCTGCCAATGCGGTCGAAGGGGGTCCCGTTCACCCGTAAAGACGTGGCCTCCAGCCCCAAAGACCTTGTGCACTGTGCATTTGTTCACATTAAAATATAGATAGTCTCCCCCTCCACCACCCACATCGGATATATGCAAAAAAATAGGAGTTCCCTGTGATCTTTGAATGCATGTGTGCTTTGTCAACCATTCATGAAACCAAGGATAGAAATGCGACGTCGGTTTCTCGTTCAACTGTAAGAGGATTGCCACCCCGTGTGCACTATGCGACGTTTGGACCAAATATAAAGATGCTAAGCGATGAGTGGGAGCCATCGATATGCTTACAAGAATGGGTCGTCCACATGCTCACGGTCGACTATATATGGAAAAGGTTCCCGTTCCTTAAGAAATGGTTCATATTGTATGTGTGTGGGTGTTTCTCGCGGTGCATAACAAAGGTTCCCACGTGG
>NC_041390.1:440195248-440212855 GCF_002162155.2 Triticum dicoccoides | reverse complement strand
TCCATAAAGATGTGCCCCCACACGAAAACCGTGCATCATAAAATGAAAAATTGTGGTCGGTTTTGCTCTCACATGGAAAGGGGCGTCGATATGCTCACGATATACTATATATGGAAAGGGTTCCTATTGTGTGTGGATTGGTGGTTCTCGTAGTGCATACCGGAGGTTCCCGCGTGATCTGTCGATGCGGTCGAAGGAGGGTCACGTTCACCTGTAAAGTGTGGCCTCCACCCCAAAGACCGTGTGCATTGTTCATTTTGTTCACCAAAAAGATAGATGAGTATCTATCAGTCTCTCCCTCCACCTCCCACATCGGATATAATGCAAAAAAAATGGAAGTTCCATGTGATGTGTGAATGCATGCGTGCTTTTTCAACAGTTCGTGAAGTAAGAGTAGTCGATGTGCTCATGACCTAAATTATACGGAGCTTCTGCGTGTGCCCCCCAGCCACAATGCCTTCTGTGATGTTTTATCAAAAAATTCAAGACGAAGGTCAATTGATCTCATGTGGAAAGAGTCGTCTATATGCTCACGGTCGACTATATATGGAAAGGACTCACGTTCCTTAAGAAATGGTTCATATTGTATGTGTGTGGGTGGTTCTCGCAGTGCATAATAAAGGTTCACGTGTGGTTTGTCGATGCGGTCTTGGGGGGGGGGGCTCGTTCATCCAGAAAGATGTGCCCCCACCCAAAAAACCATGTGTCAAAAAATGAAAAAATATGGTCGGTTTTGCTCTCACATGGAAAGGGGCGTCGATATGCTCACGATATACTATATATAGAAATGGTGCTTGTTCATTAATAAAGGGTTTCTATTGTATGTGGATTGGTGGTTCTCGCAGTGCATATCGGAGGTTCCGCGTGATCCGATGCAGTCGTCCCGTTCACCCGTAAAAGATGTGGCCTCCACCCCAAAGGCCATGTGCGCTGTGCATTTTGTTCACCAAAAACATAGATGAATATCTATCAGTCTCTCCCTCCACCTACCACAGCATATAATGCAAAATACGGCAATTCCATGTGATGTGTGAATGCATGCTTGCTTTGTCAACCGTTCAAGAAGTAGGAGCAGTTGATGTGTTCACGGTCTACATTATACAGAGCTTCTGCATGTGCCCCCCAACCCCCATGCCTTATGTGACGTTCTAACAAAAAATTGAAAACGAAGATTGATTGATCTCATGTGGAAAGGGTCATCTACATGCTCATGGTCGATTATATATATGAAAAGGGTTCCGGTTACTTAAGAAAGGGTTCATATTGTACGTGTGTGGGTGGTTCTCGCAGTGCATAACAAAGGTTCCCGTGTGGTTTGTCGATGCAGTCGAAGGGGGGGGGGGCTCGTTCACCCATAAAGATTTGCCCCCACCCGAAAAATGTGTGTCAAAAATGAAAAATAATGGTCAGTTTGCTCTCACATGGAAAGGGGCATCGATATGCTCACGATCTATTATATATGGAAAGGGTTCTCGTTCCTTATGAAAAGGTTCCTATTGTATGTGGATTGGTGGTTTTCTATTCACAAAAAAGTATTGGTGGTTCTGGCAGTGCATATCGGAGGTTCCCGTGTGATCTGTTAATGTAGTCGAAGGGGGTCCGTTCACCCGTAAAGATGTGGCCTCTAGGAGAAATTGCTTAACACAATTGCATTTTTTTCATGCACCAGGAGAACTTGCTCTAGAAGCTTGCTTAAGTGAAGGACCTCAGATATGGATCCCTCGCCGTCGCTTGTGGTGTGTGGTGTGATGGCGGCCATGGGTGTTGCGAATGGACAAATTGTTGTGTGGGGCGAAACTCATGATACTGGTGGTTCTTTTGACTTGTGTCACGGGAGGCCGATTTTCGTGTTTTGACCCTTTTGATAAAGTTCAGCCGGATCTGACCCTAGTTCGAAAAAAATTAAGGGTCTGACCCTTTTTCCTACCATCGTAGTGTCTGGCGGTAGGGTAACACAGGCTACCGTCATTATCCTTGGCGGTAGGACTTAACTGTGCTGTCACGGCCAGCAAAAATGCGTCGGAAGAAAAACCAGTAAGAAGACTATGCAATCCCTTACCACTAAATCGAAGTACCTGTCCGAGGCTTTGAGTTTACCGCATCCTACGCGGCACCCCCTGTTGGAAATATGCCCTAGAGGCAATAATAAATTAGTTATTATTATATTTCCTTGTTCATGATAATCGTTTATTATCCATGCTAGAATTGTATTGATAGGAAACTCAGATACATGTGTGGATACATAGACAACACCATGTCCCTAGTAAGCCTCTAGTTGACTAGCTCGTTGATCAATAGATGGTTACGGTTTCCTGACCATGGACATTGGATGTCATTGATAACGGGATCACATCATTAGGAGAATGATGTGATGGACAAAGACCCAATCCTAAGCCTAGCACAAGATCATGTAGTTCGTATGCTAAAGCTTTTCTAATGTCAAGTATCATTTCCTTAGACCATGAGATTGTGCAACTCCCGGATACCGTAGGAGTGCTTTGGGTGTGCCAAACGTCACAACGTAACTGGGTGGCTATAAAGGTACACTACAGGTATCTCCGAAAGTGTCTGTTGGGTTGGCACGAATAGAGATTGGGATTTGTCACTCTGTGTAAACGGAGAGGTATCTCTGGGCCCACTCGGTAGGACATCATCATAATGTGCACAATGTGATCAAAGAGTTGATCACGGGATGATGTGTTACGAAACGAGTAAAGAGACTTGCCGGTAACGAGATTGAACAAGGTATCAGGATACCGACGATCGAATCTCGGGCAAGTATCATACCGCTAGACAAAGGGAATTGTATACGGGATTGATTAAGTCCTTGACATCGTGGTTCATCCGATGAGATCATCGTGGAACATGTGGGAGCCAACATGGGTATCCAGATCCCGTTGTTGGTTATTGACCGGAGAGTCATCTCGGTCATGTCTGCATGTCTCCCGAACCCGTAGGGTCTACACACTTAAGGTTCGGTGACGCTAGGGTTATAGAGATATTAGTATGTGGTAACCCGAAAGTTGTTCGGAGTCCCGGATGATATTCCGGACGTCACGAGGAGTTCCGGAATGGTCCGGAGGTAAAGATTTATATATGGGAAGTCCTATTTTGGTCACCGGAAAAGTTTCGGGTTTTATCTGTAACGTACCGGGACCACCGGGAGGGTCCCGGGGGTCCACCAAGGGGGTCCACCTGCCCCGGGGGGCCACATGGGCTGTAGGGGGTGCGCCTTGGCCTATATGGGCCAAGGGCACCAGCCCCAAGAGGCCCATGCGCCAAGAGATGAGGGAAAGGAAGAATCCTAAAGGGGGAAGGCACCTCCTAGGTGCCTTGGGGAGGAGGGACTCCTCCCTGGCCGCACCCTTCCTTGGAGGAAGGGCCAAAGGCTGTGCCCCCCCCCCTCTCCCTTGGCCCTATATATAGTGGGGGAAAGGGAGGGCAGCAACACCTAAGCCCTGGCGCCTCCCTCTCCCTCCCATGACACATCTCCCTCCTCCCGCAGCGCTTGGCGAAGCCCTGTTGGAATCCCGCTACTTCCACCACCACGCCGTCGTGCTACTGGATCTCCATCAACCTCTCCTCCCCCCTTGCTGGATCAAGAAGGAGGAGACGTCGCTGCTCCGTACGTGTATTGAACACGGAGGTGCCGTCCGTTCGGCGCTAGGATCATCGGTGATTTGGATCACGACGAGTACGACTCCATCAACCCCGTTATCTTGAACGCTTCCGCGCACGATCTACAAGGGTATGTAGATCCACTCCTCCCTCGTTGCTAGATGACTCCATAGATAGATCTTGGTGACACGTAGGAAAATTTTGAATTTATGCTATGTTCCCCAACAGTGGCATCATGAGCTAGGTCTATGCGTAGTTTCTATGCACGAGTAGAACACAAAGTAGTTGTGGGCGTTGATTTTGTTCAATATGCTTACCGTTACTAGTCCAATCTTGATTCGGTGGCATTGTGGGATGAAGCGGCCCGGACCGACCTTACACGTACTCTTACGTGAGACTGGTTCCACCGACTGACATGCACTAGTTGCATAAGGTGGCTAGCGGGTGTCTGTCTCTCCCACTTTAGTCGGATCGGATTCGATGAAAAGGGTCCTTATGAAGGGTAAATAGCAATTGGCATATCACGTTGTGGTTTTGCGTAGGTAAGAAACGTTCTTGCTAGAAACCCATAGCAGCCACGTAAAACATGCAAACAACAATTAGAGGACGTCTAACTTGTTTTTGCAGGATATGCTATGTGATGTGATATGGCCAAAAGGATGTGATGAATGATATATGTGATGTATGAGATTGATCATGTTCTTGTAATAGGAATCACGACTTGCATGTCGATGAGTATGACAACCGGCAGGAGCCATAGGAGTTGTCTTAATTTATTTATGACCTGCGTGTCAACATAAACGTCATGTAATTACTTTACTTTATTACTAACCGTTAGCTGTAGTAGTAGAAGTAATAGTTGACGAGACAACTTCATGAAGACACGATGATAGAGATCATGATGATGGAGATCATGGTGTCATGCCGGTGACAAGATGATCATGGAGCCCCAAGATGGAGATCAAAGGAGCTATATGATATTGGCCATATCATGTCACTATTATTTGATTGCATGTGATGTTTATCATGTTTTTGCATCTTGTTTACTTAGAACGACGGTAGTAAATTAGATGATCCCTCATAATAATTTCAAGAAAGTGTTCCCCCTAACTGTGCACCGTTGCGACAGTTCGTTGTTTCGAAGCACCGCGTGATGATCGGGTGTGATAGATTCTAACGTTCACATACAACGGGTGTAAGACAGATTTACACACGCAAAACACTTAGGTTGACTTGACGAGCCTAGCATGTACAGACATGGCCTCGGAACACAAGAGACCGAAAGGTCGAGCATGAGTCGTATGGTAGATACGATCAACATGAAGATGTTCACCGATGGTGACTAGTCCGTCTCACGTGATGATCGGACACGGCCTAGTTGACTCGGATCATGTAATCACTTAGATGACTAGAGGGATGTCTATCTGAGTGGGAGTTCACAAGATGAACTTAATTATCCTGAACATAGTCAAAAGGTCTTCGCAAATTATGTCGTAGCTCGCGCTTCAGTTCTACTGTTTAGTTATGTTCCTAGAGAAAATTTAGTTGAAAGTTGATAGTAGCAATTATGCGGACTAGGTCCATAAACTGAGGATTGTCCTCATTGCTTCATAGAAGGCTTATGTCCTTAATGCACCGCTCAGTGTGCTGAACCTCGAACGTTGTCTGTGGATGTTGCGAACATCTGACATACACATTTTGATAACTACGTGATAGTTCAGTTAAACGGTTTAGAGTTGAGGCACCGAAGACGTTTTAAAACGTCACGAAATATATGAGATGTTTCGAGGGCTGAAATTGGGATTTCAGGTTCGTGCCCACGTCAAGAGGTATAAGACCTCCGATGATTTTCTTAGCCTGCAAACTAAGGGAGAAAAGCTCAATTGTTGAGCTTGTGCTCAGATTGTCTGAGTACAACAATCATTTGAATCGAGTGGGAGTTGATCTTCCAGATGAGATAGTGATGTTTCTCCGAAGTCATTACCACCAAGCTACTAGAGCTTCGTGATGAACTATAATATATCAGGGACATATATGATGATCCTTGAGATATTCGCGATGTTTGACACCACAAAAGTAGAAATCAAGAAGGAGCATCAATTGTTGATGGTTAGTGAAACCACTAGTTTCAAGAAGGGCAAGGGCAAGAAGGGATACTTCATGAAACGGCAATTCAGCTGCTGCTCTAATGAAGAAACCCAAGGTTGAACCCAAACCCGAGACTAAGTGCTTCTGTAATAAAGGGAACAGACACTGGAGCAGAATTACCCTAGATACTTGGTAGATGAGAAGGCTGGCAAGGTCGATAGAAGCATATTGGATATACATTGTGTTAATGTGTACTTTACTAGTACTCCTAGTAGCACCAGGGTATTAGATACCGGTTCGGTTACTAAGTGTTAGTAACTCGAAATAAAAGTTACGGAATAAACGGAGACTAGCTAAAGGTGAGATGACGATATGTGTTGGAAGTATTTCCAAGGTTGATCAAATATCGTACGCTCCCTCTACCATCGAGATTGGTGTTTGCGTTGAGCATAGACATGATTGGATTATGTCTATCGCAATACGGTTATTCATTCAAAGAGAATAATGGTTACTCTGTTTATTTGAATAATACCTTCAATGGTCTTACACCTGAAATGAATGATTTATTGAATCTCGATCGTAGTGATACACATGTTCATGCCAAAAGATAGTAATGATAGTACCACCTACTTGTGGCACTGCCACGTAAGTCATATCGGTATAAAACGCATGAAGAAGTTCCATGTTGATGGATCTTTGGGCTCACTTGTTTTGAAAGGTTTGAGACATGCGAACCATGTCTATTGGTGTATATGCATGAAGAAACTCCATGCAAATGGACCGTTTGGACTCACTTGATTTTGAATCACTTGAGACATGCAAATCATACAACATGGGCAAGATGACTGAAAGCCTCGTTTTCAGTAAAATGGAACTAGAAAGCAACTTGTTGGAAGTAATACATTTTGATGTGTGCAATCCAATGAGTGCTGAGGCATGTAGTGGATATCGTTATGTTCTTACTTCACGGATGATTTGAGTAGATGTTGACTATATTTACTTGATGAATCACGAGTCTGAATTATTGAAAGGTTCAAGTAATTTCAGGGTGAAGTTGAAAGATCGTCGTGACAAGAGGATAAAATATCTATGATATGATCATAGAGATGAATATCTGAATTACGAGTTTGGCACAGAATTAAGACATTGTGGAAATTGTTTCACAGCTAATACAGTCTGGAACACCATAGTGTGATGGTGTGTCCGAACATCATAACTGCACCCTATTGGATATGATGCATACCATGATGTCTCTTATCAAATTACCACGATAGTTTATGGGTTAGGCATTAGAGACAACCACATTCACTTTAAATAGGGCACCATGTAATTCCGATGAGATGACACTATGGTTTAGAGAAACCTAAGCTGTCATTTCTTAAAAGTTTGAGGCTGCGACGCTTATGTGAAAAAGTTTCAGGCTGATAAGCTCGAACCCAAAGCGGATAAATGCATCTTCATAGGACACCCAAAATAGTTGGGTATACCTCCTGTCTCAGATCCGAAAGCAATAAGGGATTGTTTCTAGAATCGGGTCCTTTCTCGAGGAAAAGTTTCTCTCGAAAGAATTGAGTGGGAGGATGGTGGAGACTTGATGAGGTTATTGAACCGTCTCTTCAACTAGTGTGTGGCAGAGCACAGGGAGTTGTTCCTGTGGCACCTACACCAATTGAAGTGGAAGCTTATGATAGTGATCATGAAACTTCAGATCAAGTCACTACCAAACCTCGTAGGATGACAAGGATGTGTACTACTTCAGAGTGGTACGTAATCCTGTCTTGGAAGTCATGTTGCTAGACAACAATGAACCTACGAGCTATGGAGAAGCGATGGTGGGCCCGGATTCCGATAAATGGCTCGAGGCCATAAAATCCGAGAGAGGATCCATGTATGAAAACAAAGTGTAGACTTTGGCAGAACGGCTCGATGGTCGTAATGCTATTGAGTACAGATGGATTTTAAAAGGAAGACGGACAATGATGGTAGGTGTCACCATTAAGAAAGCTCGACTTGTCGTTAAGATGTTTTCCGACAAGTTCAAGGAGTTGACTGCGATGAGACTTTCTCACTCGTAGCGATGCTAAGAGTCTGTTGGAATTATATTAGCAATTACTGCATTATTTGTGAAATCTTGCAGATAGGATGCCAAAAACCATTGTTTCCTCGACGATTTTTGAGGAAAGGTTGTATGTGATACAACCGGAAGGTTTTGTTAATCCTGAAAGATGTTAATAAGTATGCAAAGCTCCAGCAATCCTTCTAGGGACTGGAGTAAGCATCTCGGATTTGGAATGTATGCTTTGATGATGATCAAAGATTTTGGGTTTATACAAAGTTTATGAGAAACTTGTATTTCCAAAGAAGTGAGTGGGAGCACTATAGAATTTCTGATAAATATATGTTGACATATTGTTGATCAGAAATGACGTAGAATTTCTGGAAAGCATATAGGGTTATTTGGAAAGTGTTTTTCAATGGAAAGCCTGGATTAAGCTACTTGAACATTGAGCATCAAGATCTATAAGGATAGATCAAAACGCTTAATGGTACTTTCAAATGAGCACATACCTTGACATGATCTTGAAGGTGTTCAAGATGGACCAGTCAAAGAAGGAGTTCTTGCCTGAGTTGTAAGGTATGAAGTTAAGACTTAAAGCTCGACCACGGCAGAAGAAAGAGGAAGGACGAAGGTCGTCCCCGATGCTTTTGTCATAGGCTCTATACGGTATGCCATGCTATGTACCGCACCTGAAATGTGCCTTGCCACATATCTGGCAAGAGGGTACAAAGGTAATCTAGGAGTAGATCACCAGATAGTGGTCTAAATTATCCTTAGAGGAATAAGGATATGTTTCTCGGTTATGGAGGTTATAAAGAGTTCGACGTAAAGAGTTACGTTGATGCAAGCTTAACACCTATCCGGATAGCTCTGAGTAGAGATACCGGATACGTATAATGGAGCAACAATTTAGAATAGCTCCAAGTAGAATAGTTATTTGAAATGTCTCCAAATATAGCGTAGTAGCTGCATCTACAAGATGGCATAGAGATTTGCGAAGTACATACGGATCTGAAAGATTCAGACCCGTTGACTATAACATCTCTCACAAGCATAACATGTTCAAACCCAGAACTCATCGAGTGTTAATCACATGGTAATGTGAACTAGATTATTGACTCTAGTAAACTCTTTGGGTGTTAGTCACATGGGGATGTGACCTTGAGTGTTAATCACATATCGATGTGAACTGGATTATTGACTCTAGTGCAAGTGGGAGACTGTTGGAAATATGCCCTAGAGGCAATAATAAATTAGTTATTATTATATTTCCTTGTTCATGATAATCGTTTATTATCCATGCTAGAATTGTATTGATAGGAAACTCGGATACATGTGTGGATACATAGACAACACCATGTCCCTAGTAAGCCTCTAGTTGACTAGCTCGTTGATCAATAGATGGTTACGGTTTCCTGACCATGGACATTGGATGTCATTGATAACAGGATCACATCATTAGGAGAATGATGTGATGGACAAAGACCCAATCCTAAGCCTAGCACAAGATCATGTAGTTCGTATGCTAAAGCTTTTCTAATGTCAAGTATCATTTCCTTAGACCATGAGATTGTGCAACTCCCGGATACCGTAGGAGTGCTTTGGGTGTGCCAAACGTCACAACGTAACTGGGTGGCTATAAAGGTACACTACAGGTATCTCCGAAAGTGTCTGTTGGGTTGGCACGAATCAAGACTGGGATTTGTCACTCCGTGTAAACGGAGAGGTATCTCTGGGCCCACTCGGTAGGACATCATCATAATGTGTACAATGTGATCAAAGAGTTGATCACGGGATGATGTGTTACGAAACGAGTAAAGAGACTTGCTGGTAACGAGATTGAACAAGGTATCGGGATACCGACGATCGAATCTCGGGCAAGTATCATACCGCTAGACAAAGGGAATTGTATACAGGATTGATTAAGTCCTTGATATCGTGGTTCATCCGATGAGATCATCGTGGAACATGTGGGAGCCAACATGGGTATCCAGATCCCGCTGTTGGTTATTGATCGAAGAGTCATCTCAGTCATGTCTACATGTCTCCCGAACCCATAGGGTCTACACACTTAAGGTTCGGTGACGCTAGGGTTACAGAGATATTAGTATGCGGTAACCCGAAAGTTGTTCGGAGTCCCGGATGAGATCCCGGACGTCACGAGGAGTTCCGGAATGGTCCGGAGGTAAAGATTTATATATGGAAAGTCCTATTTTGGTCACCGGAAAAGTTTCGGGTTTTATCGGTAATGTACCGGGACCACCGGGAGGGTCCCGGGGGTCCACCAAGGGGGTCCACCTGCCCCGGGGGGCACATGGGCTGTAGGGGGTGCGCCTTGGCCTATATGGGCCAAGGGCACCAGCCCCAAGAGGCCCATGCGCCAAGAGATGAGGGAAAGGAAGAGTCCTAAAGGGGGAAGGCACCTCCTAGGTGCCTTGGGGAGGAGGGACTCCTCCCTGGCCGCACCCTTCCTTGGAGGAAGGGCCAAAGGCTGCGCCCCCCCCTCTCCCTTGGCCCTATATAAAGTGGGGGAAAGGGAGGGCAGCAACACCTAAGCCCTGGCGCCTCCCTCTCCCTCCCATGACACATCTCCTCCCGCAGTGCTTGGCGAAGCCCTGTTGGAATCCCGCTACTTCCACCACCACGCCGTCATGCTGCTGGATCTCAATCAACCTCTCCTCCCCCCTTGCTGGATCAAGAAGGAGGAGACGTCGCTGCTCCGTACGTGTGTTGAACGCGGAGGTGCCGTCCGTTCGGCGCTAGGATCATCGGTGATTTGGATCACGACGAGTACGACTCCATCAACCCCGTTCTCTTGAACGCTTCCGCGCGTGATCTACAAGGGTATGTAGATCCACTCCTCCCTCGTTGCTAGATGACTCCATAGATAGATCTTGGTGACACGTAGGAAACTTTTGAATTTATGCTACGTTCCCCAACACCCCCTGGCTGCCAACAACATGTCATATGTTCCTACACCAAGTTCCGGTAGCTCTCTGTCACCTCGCAGCAGCAACCATGAGTTCCCGGGAACGGCTCGCAGGTGAGGTCGGGCATCCGTCTCTCTCTCTCTCCCCCCATGTTCATTTTCTTAACGAGTCCTAACGATGCCACTATTCTTCCCCAGCAGCTCAGCCATTCCCAAAGAACACGCTAAGATGCAGAAATACACCTCGCTCCAATAGAAAAGAATCACCAGGTCTAGTCTCACCAATGTATACTCGTTGGAGTTCTTCATGTCAAGAGTTCACCAGCTGTGTTGACACCTGAGGTTCATGGTTTGCCATGAACTGTTGACGGAACTCCTTCCTTGCAGCAAGGCATAGCTATACTCCCTCTACACGGCACTAGACCGGGGAAGGCTCTTCAAGCCATCAAGACGGAGAGGCACCTTTCTTTGAAAAGGGGAATATATTAATATCAAGTAGATATCAATTACACCTAGTCTCTCCCGTTGCCGATAGCCACCACTGCCGGGAGGCACAACAGCAGCCACCGGACCTTGCTACCGCTGCCTGTGTTGCCAATCGACCAGAGCTGGCCGTCGCGCCAAGGCACGCTCCGTCGTCGTGCCGTCCGTCACGCGCAATCCCCCTGTCCGCCGCTGCCGCCACCGCCACCGCCGCAAGGCTTATCCGCCAGACCCGAGCGCCGCCACGCCCAACACCAACGCCGCGCCTGACCATGAAGAGGCCTGCCCGTGTAGCCCCCACACACTCGCGAGGACGCCAAGGCCCCGCCGCCGCCGGGCCGGACGAGCTTTGCCTGGCCGCGCCCCGTGGCGGTGACGAGGAAGGAGGAGGGGAGACAGTCGCCTTGCGGGCGCGACGAGGGAGGGATCCGGAAATTTCGGATCGAGGATACGTGCGGGTGAGGATAAGGGGGAGTCAATCGACGGAGAGGCACCTGCTCTAGAAGCTCGCCTAGGCGAAGGACTTTAGTCGGCAAAAGGCACAAATTTGACCTCAGGGCAAAACTATTTCATAAACTAAACTGTCTTTTAAAAATATTTGACCCAGCTGACCTCTAATGTGCAGCGCCTATCAATAAGGCGTTGTATTCTACTGTGCAACGCCTAACCCTCAAGTGCCACACCTGTGCAACTCCTAACAGCTAGGCGCTGCACTACACTGTGCAGCGCCTAGCTGTTAGGAGTTGCACAGTAAAGTGTAGCGCCTTGCTGTCGGGCGCTGCACAAAAAGTCTAGTGGTGTAAAATAGTTTTAAAAACAGTTTAGTTTGTGAAATACTTTCGCAATAAGGTCAAATTTATCAATTTTGCCACTTTAGTCATGCCTTACTGATTCATGGATTCCTTGCCATCATTTGTGGTCTGTGGCGTGATGGCAGTCATGTCTGCTTCGCAAGGGCGCATGCGTGTGTGTGGTGAAAGAGAAGGGTGTGGTGCTTTGACTCTCCGTGCTTCATGTCTAGAAATGGCATGGTGAGGAGCTCGAAAATCTAGTCTGTTGCGAGCAGGGAGGCGCCTGCAGTGGGAGGCCCAAGGGGCATGGGCGCGAGCAGCGCGTTTGCAACTTTTGACTTGAAGCATCACGTGAATTCTACACGGGCTCACCTGTTCGGCCGTATGCACGTTAAATGAAACATGCATCACCCCGTACTCCGTACGCGCCCATGGAGGTACGACCAGAGGGCATTCATCAGGATCGTGTTCGTAGAGTATTACTCGACGTGTTTTCTGGTCGACAAAACGCCATGCACGGCATGGGAAGCGTTACTAGTGAGGAGCGGCGCTATGTGTTGACACCCGAGCTTACTGTTGGAGCACTCCTATTCAGCCGGCTGCACCTACGTGATTATCTCTCACGTATCTCTAACTACCCCACCTAGTCTCATTGCATGTACTAGTGTAGTGGAGCTTGTTGCGGCATTAGTTGGAGTGGTGATCGCACCTGCGTGTGCATTGGCATGTATATGTGTACACACTTGATTGATCAATACATGTGAGTTCAATCATTCCTGTGGTTCTCTGTCTTACACTTACATGTGCGTAGCTCTGTGTACAGAGAACGCGGGCATGGTTGACGAGCTAGTTTGCACCGCTTTCTTTTTTTGTATTTCCTTCCATTCTTCTTCACATCGTCTATTGTGATGATTCGGCCTAGACCTCGGCCTACAGATAAATTAATCCCAGGCGGGCAAACACTTGAATTTGCTGAAACATGCTGGCGCGCAACAATGCGCCCATGGATTAAACGAGATGCCACCCACAACACTAAAACTCCCAAGAAAAAAAACTATGAAAAGGTTCAAGCCTTTGGATCCTGGAACCGTTCCGAGCCGCATGCAGTGTGGGCCCCCTGTCTGTCGGCCTGCGTCGCGCCAGCTAATGCTGCGCTCTCCTATGCTAGTGCAACCTGCATGGTCCACATTACTCTATAAGAAGATGCATGGTTATGGAAGCAATTAGAAGATGTCATGTAATTACAAAACAAATATCAACACCTGGAAAACCTTGCAGGGCGTAGAAGGGTGTCGGTGGACGCAGCGTCCACCCTATATGAGGCTTCTTGTAGACAAAAAATAGGGTGCCCATATGCTAGTATGCATGGTTTTAACGATCTAAAATGTAGCTTCACATGTAATCTAACTATATGGTGATACTTTGTACCGCTCTTCCACTCGCCAACAATCCTCTCTATCTATCTATCTATCTATCTATCTATCTGCCAAATATGTCATCTTATCATTTATAGTCCGTATTTTTTTCAAATATGTTAGTCACTTTGTAATGTCCGCCATGTAGAAAGGTTCCCGTTACACACAAGAGGGTGCCCCCTGCGAGTATTCATCATTCCGGCAATGTAAAATGTAGGTTCCTGTGCAATCTAAGCGATGTGGTGAAACTATACTACTCTCTCACTCACAAACAAATCCCCCCTCTCTCTCTCTAATGTTTTGTGACCAGACCAATGCTCACGGACTGGAAACTGCTGCGGACTGGAAAGTTGAAGCAGGTGCAGTCCCGCTGCATACTATTGTCACTGACTGCTCGCACATCGGTTATGACTTTGACTCGTGCCTGTGGCCGGCATCATCCAGTGTACTGGATCGGCTGCTTCATGAACAATGCTGCGTGGTAAAACGACAATGGAACGACATCTTACATCTACCGCCACCGTCGCCGACGGCGGCAACGACCACCTCGGCTACGATCCTCCTCGAATTGAGTGCAGTTGTGGCCTTGACACATGCAAGCGCAAGTTGATGTCAGGCATGAATTGCAAGTTAATGCATGTTAGGGCCTGTTTGGTTCCACTAAGTCACCTGACTTATAAGTCAGGTGACTTAAAATCAGTGACTTATAAGTCACATCTGTTTGGTTACCACCTGACTTATAAGTCATCTGAGCACATCTTTCTACCTTGTTTTTTTTATGTAAAGGTGATGGGACCCATGCAAAAGGGGCTGACTTATAAGTTTTAAGTTGGGGTGGAGCAACTTATGACTTATAAGTTGGGGTGACTTATAAGTTGGGTCCGTTTGGCAAAATAAGTCACTTTTTGCATTTTTCGACTTATAAGTTGGTGACTTATTTGAAACCAAACAGGGCCTTAATGATTCCATCCGTTGGCAGTGCATGCTAATGATCGCTGAAAGGCGAGGAGATACGCAGCATGATCCATGTCCAGACGTCAGCGGAGAGACGTGGCGATGCAACAAGTGTAGAGCCAATAATAGCTCTGCACAGTTAAAAAAAAGCTCTGCCGATGGCGACGGTTGTCGTCGTGTTAGTGCAGTTTGTATGCTAGGATGCGCGGTCGCCCTGTGTTAATAAAATATGAGATAAATCAGACCAGCACTCAGCTAGCCGGTTCCCGACCAATTGCAGCTTGGCTTCACCGACGAGCGCTCAGTTAGCCGTCCCCGTCCCCCGTGCCGCTCCCGTGAGCGGCCCGGACGGAACCCTAATCACCGCCGCCGCCACCCCCCCACCCCTCCCTCGCCGTCGCCAACGGACACCGTCGGGCAAAGCCCGTGCGCGCGTCAGCGGCGGCGGGGTCCCCCTACCCTCAAGGCACGCAGGTGGAGCGAGACGCTCTTTCTCTTGGTGTCAGGCGGCTCGGCGGCGTCCTGGCGGTGCTGGATGGAGCGGGGCGCTGCCTTGGGGTGGCGCGGCTTGGCGTGGTCCGGCCGGATCTGGCGCCCACGGCCGGCGGCGCCCGGACGTGTTGCTGCTCGGGGGATGCATGGCCTGGCGCGGGCCGACGGGCTGCGGTCGTATCCTCCGGGAGTTGGCGGTGCGGGCGCTGGTGGCGCCGCGGTGACTCGCTCCCGGCGGGTCGGTGGTGCTGGCTGGCGGCGCCCGGAGCGCGGTTCCGGGGTTTCGGCCCGGATCTGGTGCGTCTTCTGCGCTGGCCGGCGTCCTTGGGGTGCTCACGGCAGGGAGTGCGGAGGTTGTCTCTGGATACTTGCGCGGAGCACAGCAGGATGGAGGGTGTAGGTGGTGCACTGGCACTAGTGGTGGCAGCGGTGCGAGCGCAGCCATGGCGGTGGCGGCGCTACGAGGCCTTGCCAGGAAGGGTCTTGGAGGGCAGTGAGCGTTCGGCTGCTGCCGTGTGAGGCGTGCGGCGATGCCTCGGCGGTGTGGGTGTCGGAGTGTGGTCGGAGGTCTGGGGCGGATCCATTCCGGTGGCAGTCCCCTGCCACTAGTAGAAAACGGGCCATTAGCACCGGTTCGTAAGGCCCTTCAGTGCCGGTTTCGGAACCGGCACTAACATTTCGGCACTAAAGGCCCCCCCCCCTTTAGTACCGGTTCAGCACGAACCGGTGCTAAAGGGCAACCACGTGGCACGAGCCAGCTCCGGGGGCCGGGAGCCCTTTAGTACCGGTTGGTAACACCAACCGGTACTAAAATGTTTGTGGGATTTTTGGTTTTATGATTTCTTTTTCAGTTAATTTTGTGTTTTCCATTTTAATTCTTTTTCGATTGCTGGTATTTTACGGTACTACACATTGTACACGTTATGCATATATATATATATATATATATATATATATATATATATATATATATATATAAATAGAATTTCTAGTAGAACCAATCATATATATATATATCATCAATGTCTCACAAACCACCATATTAATTTACACATACACACATGTATAGCTCTATACAATTTCTCCTACATATGCATGTTGCCTTCGGAGCCAGTGGCATTAGCCTAATTGGTGCCTTCAGAGCACGATGACAATTGGAAGTGGTTCATGACATGTTCGATGGGGGCGGTAGCGGGTAATAGTATTCTCCCTTCGGATTTATGACCTGGTCGAGCAAAAATCCCGCTATTTCCTCTTGAAGTGCTTCTACGCGCTCCGTTTCTAGGAGCTTGTCCCGCACCTCTTTGAACTGTTAAGAAGGAGATCAATATGCATGTGTATTAGTTGTGTGACTAGATATCGATAATGGTGTAAAAATTGTGAATAGTGTTCTGACAAGCGTACCCATTCCTGTCTTTGAGATCTGCTCCTTTCGGACGCCATCATGCGAATGTTCTCGCAAACGCAGTATGCACACAGATTAGTCCCCTGTGCCTGCTTCAGGGCCTTTATTACGAGAATGGAATTTAATTTGATCAGATAATAATTAATCAAGCATGATAATTAAAGAGATGGCAGCTAGCTAGCTAGCTAGAACTACTTAATTACTTATCTTGGATCGAAACCATTTCAGCTGTGGTTTCCATTTGCCTTCCGTGACGCTGATGAACCTTGCCCAAGCCCTGCCCGCCGACAAAGAAAATGAATAAAGGGGTTATTAAATAGTTCATATCATGAAATGACGAACTAAATAGGCCGAGATATATAGTTAATAATGATTGAAATTACCTGTTGACTATCCCATACAAGATGTTGTAGTCACTATTTGCTTTGAGTAGCGAGTCCAGTATTTCAACTGTTCCGGCGTCAACTTTAATGATACACAAGATCCAGTGAAATCTGCATGCACACACGTTTGCATGTCTTAATTAAGCGGGCCTATGTAAGCAAAAACATGTAGCTAGCTAGTAGGCAAAAACAGAGAATTTGTAGTACAAGAAAGTGTGACTCACTCGAAGTTGTAAGGAAGTAGTATATCTTCATTGTATTTGAGGCCCTTCAAGAACTCTAGCATGCTGTCCTCTACGCGCTTTTCATAATACTTGCTCATTTTCCATGTGTATTGATTAACGGTGTTTGGGTCAATGAACCCAATGCCATAGCGTCCACCTTTTCTCATTTCATACATCTTCATCCTGCATAATACCACAGAAAAGAATATAGTGAGGATAATTACAGGTAATGATTGATCAAAAGGATCACTACAGCTAGCTTGAGACTTAAATTAATTACAGAAAGAAATCACTTACAGACAATAGCAACTGACGATAGATTTGTCGAGTGCGTCTTGATTGTATAACTGAAACAGTTCAGAATACTCAACGGCCAAAGCTTTCTCATGATAGTAATGATCCTTCTTGACATACACCATGAGGGACTCTCGATCGGATCTCTTGGTAATGTACATGTACCATTGATGCAATTCATACATTCTCGTTGGGAGCTTCTTGACATCTTCTGGCTTGACCAAAGGTTGGCCCCAGACATATTTCCGTTTTATTTCCTCCTCTGTAATCACAGGCATGTCCTCGATCTCGAGGAGTTGTCCAACAGTGATCTTGAGTTCTTCAGCCTGCATTATATGCTCCTGGGTTATTACCACATCGCCCACCTCGGGAACGTAAACTGTTTGGCCACAATAATATTGGGCGCGCGTACTGTCACGTGTTGTCGGCACAACAAGCGGGGGGGTCGATTGCGCCGCCTGTTCTCCCAGCT
>NC_041390.1:440191467-440194851 GCF_002162155.2 Triticum dicoccoides | reverse complement strand
ATGTGGCGCTCATAGTCTGTGTCAACAGGCTTAGGAGCTGGTGGTTGAGCCATACGAATGAAGTGGTCAACTACTTCCACAGGCACTTTCTCCCTTGGCGGCGGTGGCGGTTTCGGTCCAAAATGGGCGTCGACTTCTGCCCGCACTATGGCATTGGTTTGCTCCTCGGTCCTGTCGTAAGCCCTCACAGGAAGAGGAGTAGTGAGGTTTGGACCATATTTATATCGCTTGCCTCCGCCTGTACTTCCTGTACTATGACCTCGACTGGTACCGCTACGCACCATAGCTGCGGGGTGTCTCTTCTGCGATTGCTGAGGCGGCGGAGACGGCTGACGGGGCTGAGTTGGACGAGGAGGAGTGGCCTGAAGCTGTGCCGGACTTGGAGGAGGAGTGGCTTGACACTTTGCCGGACTTGGAGGAGGAGGAGTGGCCTCACGCGTTGGTGGACTTGGAGGAGCGGGAGTCTGCTGACTCGGTGGCGGACTTCGACGAGGAGTCGGGTGACGCGGTGTCGGTGGCCTTCGAAAAATGATGCAATCCTTTCTCCATAGGATGATACGATGTTTGGCATCTCCGAGTATGTGCTCCTCATCACCTCTGGGAATGTCAAGCTCTAGCCCCAAATATTGATCCACCACCTCATCAACCAAGACACGAGTATAGCCCGCTGGAATCGGGTTGCAATGGAAGGTTGCCTCGGGGGAATTTGAAAAAGCAACGGCGTCCGCCACCTTCATGGATATGTTCTTCATTTTGAAGTGTAGCTCGCAGTTAGTGTTCTCCGTGATGTCATCCACGGGGTATCTATCCAGCACTACTGTGTCGCCCGGGGCGGAACCCACGCTGCTTCTCGGCATGGATGGGGCGGTGGTATCCAATGCTGGATCATCCGCTAGCTGCTGCAGCTGCTGAGACCCCCTTTGCTGGCTAAGTGAGTCGATCTGCTCCTGCTGCCGCTGGAATTTAGCTGCCAATTCCGCTTGACTTGCTTCTAGGCCTTGAAGGCATTCATAGTCGAGCTTCCTTTGCTCCTCCTCCATCTTCTTCTTCTTCTCCTCCGCAATCTTCTTTCTCGCACGGGTTCTGTAGTCGGCGTTCCAGTCCGAAAACCCCTCATACCACGGAATAGCGCCCTTGCCTCGTATTCTTCCCGGGTGTTCAGGATTTCCCAGGGCACGCGTAAGCTCATCGTTCTCTCTGTTGGGCTGAAACACCCCCGATCGAGCCTCTTCTATTGCAACAAGTAGCGGATCATCGGCTCCGTTCAGACATGCCTTCGTCGAAACATTGCCTGTCTTTGGGTCCAACTCCCCCCCATGCGCATAGAACCAAGTCCTACACCTGGGGGGCCAGCTCTTACTAACCGGAGTGACACCTGCATCCTCCATCTCTTTCTCAGACTTATCCCACTTAGGCATTGCCACCGCGTAGCCACCTGGCCCCAGCTTATGGAACTTATCCTTTTTTTCGGCATTGGCCTTGTTTATTCTCGACCGTTCCTTAGCTAATTCTGAATCCTTGAATTTCACGAAATCGTCCCAATGAGCACTTTGATTCTCTAGTATCCCCTCGAATACTGGAGTCTTCCTTCCTCCCTTGACGTACTTCTCCCACGTCATTCTCTTGTGGTTCTTGAATGCAACCGCCATCTTCCTAAAAGCAGCGTCCTTGACTTTCCGCACGTCTGCTTCTGTGAAATTATCTGGTAAGGTGAAATGTTCCATGAGAGTATCCCAAAGCAGATTTTTTTGCTTCTCGTCGACAAAAGTAACATCTGGACGTGGATTTGCCGGCTTTCTCCATTCTTGAAGGGAGATCGGAAGTTGGTCCTTCACAATAACTCCGCACTGACGAACGAACTTGTCCGCAATCTTCTTAGGCGCTAATGGTTCGCCATTAGGTCTGATTGCCTCGATATTGTACTTTACGCCCTCCTTCAACTTTTTGTTTGGGCCTCGTTTCGTCCTTTTGCTCGATCCGGATGGCTGAAAGAAGAAAGATCGATTCGTTAATATATCTTCAACTCATTTAAAACATGCGATGATCACCAGATTCCTGCTTATATAAATATATATACCTCGCCGGTGTTTGTTGTTTCAGGATCAACATGTTCTTCGTCATAGTTCATGACTTCATCTTCTCGGTCGTCGCGATCGAATATCATATCACCCTCTCCGATGTTGTTTAGAAATTCGGAGCCGTCAAAATCTTCTTCATTCTGATCATCATCTGGCCCGCGTATGATATCGAGCATGGTCTGTTCTCTATCTCTGTCGGTATTGTCCGCCATAGCTTTTATTTAACTATGCCAAAAGAAATATAAAACAATTTAGTATAATCTTGAATAATAGATATAATCTCGAATACATCGTCTCGAATAATAGATATAATCTCGAATACATCATCTCGAATAATAGATATAATATTGAATACATCACTAGCTAGCTAGCTAGCAAGCTAATAAAGATCGAATAGTACAGAGTAATCTAGGCCACTCGCGGTTCCTGAGGTGCGGGCGGTGGACACCCAAAGAGAAGGAACCATCACTGGATCATAGCTCAGGTGATCTCCCCAAAGAACCTACCAGGTATTGGAGAACCTGACGTCCATAGCAGCCATGTAGCGATGGACGTGCTCGTCCTCCTCCCTGACATGGCGACGTACCACCTCCGGCGGGGCCGGCTCCCTCCGCACTGAAAGTGGCCCACATGAATGCCACCAAAGGAGATGAGGGTCGACGACGGGACCCGGGGCCGGGTTCCTCACCAAGCGTCGCGCCCCTGAAGGTAGCACCTCCCAGTGCCAGCCCGGCGGAGCCCAGTCCCGGACATGGGTCCTCTGAAGCAGGACGTCGTCACGGGACGTGTCGACGGCGAGGATGCGGGCCGGGCATCGTCGACAACAAAATACTATATGCCGCAAAAGTAAAGTAACATTTTTTAAATGATGGATTGTGATGATTTCATATATGCAAATTCTAAATTTTATAACTAAAAATATAAGAAACTAAAAAAACATCGATCATCGTCTAACAATTTGAAATTAATCTAATTCATCTAGCTAGCTAAAACTAACATTTCCAAAAATTCTAACATTTCTATATAACTAACATTTCTATAACATTTGACATTATATATATTATAACTAACATTTCTACATACTATTTGACATTAATCTAATCTAATTAATTAATTCATCTAAAACTTTGTATGAAAAACAGAAAAACAGAAAAAACTAAAAGCTAAAAACAGAAAAATTGTGTGTGTGTGCGCGTCTAGTGTGTGTGTAGTGTGTGTGTGTGTGTGTGCATGTAGTGTGTGTGTGCGCGCGCGTGTGTGTGTGTGCATGTAGTGTGTGTGTGCGCGCGCGTGTGTGTGTGTGCAT
>NC_041390.1:440171359-440190747 GCF_002162155.2 Triticum dicoccoides | reverse complement strand
TTAGTACCCGTTCCTGGCTCCAACCGGTACTAAAGGGGGGCCTTTAGTACCGGTTGGAGCCAGGAACCGGTACTAAAGGAGGGTGCGCTGCCAGGCGAGGGGCGCAGAAGTTTAGTCCCACCTCGCTAGCCGAAGGGCGCTCACACCTGCTTATAAGCCCCGCTGCCGCTGCTGTCTCGAGCTCCTCTCTAATGCAGGCCTTCTGGGCCTACCTCTGCTACTCTGCCCTGTGGGGCCTATTGGGCTTGCGGGCCTGCATCCTGGCCCAACAACAGGTTGGGTTTCTAGTCGTATGCAGACCGCTGTGGCCCGGTAGGTGGGCTTTTTTCATTTAGTTTTTTCTTTTCTGCTTTATTTATTTGTTTTATTTATTTTTATTTGTTTTTTGCTGTATTTAGAGTTTCTTTGTGAATATTTTTGATAGTTTTTAGAAACTTTCAGTTAGTGCCGGTAGTTTTTAAATTTGAATAGTTTAAATTTTGAATTATTTGAAATTTGTGTGAATCACTAGTTTGTTAATAACTTAACTTTAAAAATACATTTTCCAGTGATTCTTTTTATTATGTTTAATATTAGTGTGTTTTATCATTATATTCAGTTTGGTAATGCTTAAGTTATTTAAAAATGAAATGCCTTTGTAACGGATGAGTTTTCGTCCGAAACCCTAATACTTCGAAACAGATTGTCCATTCTGTACACGAAGTGTATCCAGTTTTTGCAGTAACCCTCTCTAGTTTTTTGCACATGCTATTGGGTGAAATTATGATACCATGCCAACTTTCATCCTTTTCTGAGTTCATTTGAAATGCTTTTCAATTTCAGGGTCATTTAGCTGAAAAAATCAATAAATGCATGAAAGAATATGCTTGCACATAAAATTTCTTCGCGTTTCAAATGCCAAAACACATAACTAGCTACCCTAACTATTACAGAGATTCCCTCCTGGGTGTGAAACACAGAAGAAAGTGATGATAGCTAAGCCGATCACATCCCAGATCTTTGGGTGTGAAACTTTTTCTTCGCGTGTGTCCCTTTGCGTGGTAGCCATGGAAAATCTTCATCATTTAATGGGATGCTCGGGTCAATATTCATTGTGAATGGAGCAATTTCATCAAACTTTTCATAATCTTCTGACTTGTCTGTCTTGTCATCCACTCCCACGATGTTTCTCTTCCCAGAAAGAACTATGTGCCGCTTTGACTCATCGTACGATGCATTCGCTTCCTTATCTTTTCTTTTTCTTGGCTTGGTAGACATGTCCTTCACATAGAAAACCTGTGCCACATCATTGGCTAGGACGAATGGTTCGTCTGCATACGCAAGATTGTTGAGATCCACTGTTGTCATTCCGTACTGCGGGTCTTCCGTTACCCCGCCTCGTGTCATATTGACCCATTTGCACCGAAACAAAGGGACCTTCAAACCACGTCGATAGTCAACTTCCCATATGTCCTGTATATAACCATAATATGTTTCCTTTCCCGTCTTGGTTTCTGCATCAAAGCGGACACCACTGTTTTGGTTGGTGCTCTTCTTATCTTGGGCGATCGTATAAAATGTATTACCATTTATCTCGTACCCTTTGAAAGTCATTATATTCGAAGATGGTAACTGGGACAGCAAGTACAGGTCATCTTCAATAGAGGTGTCATGCATGGTACTTGCTTGCAACCAGCTGGCGAAACTCCTGGTTTGTTCACGTGTAATCCAGTCATCAGACCGCTCCGGGTGTTTGGAGCGTAGCAAATTCTTGTGTTCATCCATATACGGAGCCACCAAGGCGGAATTCTGTAGAACTATGTAGTGTGCTTCAGTGAGAGAATGTCCGTCCATACATATTATTTGTTCCCCTCCTAGCGTGCCTTTTCCATCCAGTCTGCCCTTATGCCGCGATTCAGGAACACCAATCGGCTTAAGGTCAGGAATAAAGTCAATACAAAACTCAATGACCTCCTCATTTTGACGGCCCTTGGAGATGCTTCCTTCTGGCCTAGCACGGTTATGAACATATTTCTTTAAGACTCCCATGAACCTCTCAAAGGGGAACATATTGTGTAGAAATACAGGACCCAAAACGTTAATCTCTTCGCATAGGTGAACTAGGACGTGCGTCATGATGTTGAAGAAGGATGGTGGGAACACCAACTCGAAACTGACAGGACATTGCACCAAATCATTCTGTAACCTTGGTATGATTTCTGGATCGATTACCTTCTGAGAGATTGCATTGAGAAATGCACATAGCTTCACAATGGCTAATCGAACGTTTTCCGGTAGAAGCCCCCTCAATGCAACCAGAAGCAGTTGCATCATAATCACGTGGCAGTCATGAGACTTTAGGTTCTGAAACTTTTTCTCTGCCATGTTTATTATTCCCTTTATATTCGACGAGAAGCCAGACGGTACCTTAATACTGAGCAGTCATTCAAAGAAGATTTCCTTCTCTTCTTTGGTAAGAGCGTAGCTTGCATGACCCTGATGTATGCCGTCTTTTCCGTGCATACGTTGCTGGTCCTCCCGTGCCTCAGGTGTATCTTTTGTCTTCCCATACAGGCCCAAGAAGCCAAGCAGGGTCACACAAAGATTCTTCGTCACGTGCATCACGTCGATTGCGGAGCGGACCTTGAGGTCTTTCCAATAGGGCAGGTCCCAAAATATAGATTTCTTCTTCCACATGGGTGCGCGTCCGTCAGCGTCATTCGGAACAGGTTGTCCACCAGGACCCTTTCCAAAGACCACCTTCAAATCCTTGGCCATATCATGTACATCAGCACCAGTACGGTGGCGAGGCTTCGTCCAGTGATCTGCCTCACCTTTGAAATGCTTGCCTTTCTTTCTTACGGGATGCCTGCTCGGAAGAAATCGACGATGTCCCAGGTACACATTCTTCTTACAATTAGCCAAATATATACTGTCGGTATCGTCCAAACAGTGCGTGCATGCGCGGTATCCCTTGTTTGTCTGTCCTGAAAGGTTACTGAGAGCAGGCCAATCATTGATGGTCACGAACAACAACGCCTTTAGGTCAAATTCTTCCCCCATGTGCTCATCCCATGCACGTACACCTGTTCCATTCCACAGTTGTAAGAGTTCTTCAACTAATGGCCTTAGGTACACATCAATGTCGTTGCCGGGATGCTTAGGGCCTTGGATGAGCACTGGCATCATAACGAACTTCCGCTTCATGCACAACCAAGGAGGAAGGTTATACAAACATAGAGTCACAGGCCAGGTGCTATGGTTGCTGCTCTGCTCCCCAAAAGGATTAATGCCATCTGCGCTTAGACCAAACCATACGCTCCTTGCGTCATCTGCAAACTCCCTCCCCTTCTTTCTTTCGATTTTTCTCCACTGCGACCCGTCAGCAGGTACTCTCAACTTTCCGTCTTTCTTACGGTCTTCTCTGTGCCATCGCATCGCCTTGGCATGCTCTTTGTTTTGGAACAAACGTTTCAACCGTGGTATTATAGGAGCATACCACATCACCTTGGCAGGAATCTTCTTCCTGGGGCGCCGGCCCTCGACATCACCAGGGTCATCGCGGCAGATCTTATAGCGCAATGCACCACATACCGGGCAAGCGTTCAAATCCTCGTACTCACCGCGGTAGAGGATGCAATCATTAGGGCATGCATGTATCTTCTACACCTCTAACCCTAGAGGGCAGACAACCTTCTTTGCTTCGTACGTACTCTCGGGCAATTCGTTGTCCTTTGGAAGCATATCCTTTATCATTACCAGCAACTTTCCAAATCCCTTGTCAGATACACCATTCTCTGCCTTCCATTGCAGCAATTCCAGTGTGGTGCCCAGCTTTTTCTTGTCACCTACGCAATTCGGGTACAATAATTTTTTGTGATCCTCTAACATGCGCTGCAACTTCTTCTTCTCCAAATCACTTGCGCAGTTTCTCTTTGCATCGGCAATGGCCCGACCTAGATCATCAACGGGCTCATCTGATGCCTCTTCTTCAGCTTCTTCCCGCATTGCCGGCTCAGCTTCTTCCCGCATTACCGGCTCAGCTTCTTCCCCCATTGTTGTATCATCGTATTCAGGGAACCCATGGCCAGGATAGCTGTCGTCGTCCTCTTCTTCTTCATTGTCTTCCATCATAACCCCTCTTTCTCCGTGCTTGGTCCAAACATTATAATGGGGCATGAAACCGGTCTTAAACAGGTGGACGTGAATGGTTCTTGACGTAGAGTAATTGTGACCATTCTTACAGCGAGCACATGGACAAGGCATAAAACCATCCGCCCGCTTGTTTGCCTCAGCCGCAAGCAGAAAAGTACGCACGCCCTCAACGAACTGTGGAGAGCATCCGTCATCGTACATCCATTGCCGGCTCATCTTCATTACACAACACCGAATAGACCAAATTAATACAAGTTCATACATAAAGTTCATACAACACTTAAATGCAACAAACAAATAACTCTCTAGCTAAAGCATTTAAATGCAACAACAAATACGATCAAGATCGCAACTAAGGTAACAATGGATCCAACAGCATAATGATACCAAGCCTCACTATCGATGGCATATTTTCTAATCTTTCTAATCTTCAAGCGCATTTTCTCCATCTTGATCTTGTGATCATCGACGACATCGGCAACATGCAACTCCAATTCCATCTTCTCCCCCTCAATTATTTTTAATTTTTCTTTCAAGTACTCGTTTTCTCTTTCAACTAAATTTAACCTCTCGGCAATAGGGTCGGTTGGAATTTCAGGTTCAGATACCTCCTAGAAAAAATTTCTATGTCAACTTGATGGGCATAATTTGTCATAAACACGAAATGCAACTAGTTTTAAAAGAGAATATACATACCACATCCGAATCATAACAAGGACTAGGGCCGACGGGGACGGATATCAAAACCATGGCACTATATGTATAACAAACAACGTACGGGTAAGATAATTATACGAGTAACTATATATCCAAATCACAAACATCAATTTTTATATAAAATTTCATGAACAAGAGGCTCACCACAAGGTGGTGCCGGCGACGGGACGGTGCGGGCGATCGACGGTGGCTACGATGGAGATTTAGAAGGCACTAAGTAAACCACACCTACATATGCAAACTAAGTGTTATTTTTGACCTCAAATTGCATATAAATCAAATACTAGCACATATATATATATATATCCTCCCAAATTACTAAACTCACAAATTAATCACTATATAAACCAATGCAAGAGCTAATCTAGCAATGAGAGATGAAAGGACAAAGTTGCTAACCTTTGTGATCATTTGAATGGATGAGGGCCTTCAAATCTTGACAAATTTTGGGCAAAATGTGTGATGAGCTCGAGAGGAAGAGGAGAAGAACAGAGAGGAGAGGGGAACGGGGAAGAACAGAGCGAGCTCGGGTGGACGAAGGGTTTATGTAGGACGACCTTTAGTATCGGTTCGTGCCAAGAACCGGTACTAAAGGGGCTGGAGGGGCGCCTGTCTGACAACATCCTGCCACCACTCTCATTAGTACCGGTTCGTGGCACGAACCGGTGCTAAAGGTTCGCCACGAACCGGTACTAATGAAAGCAGTCCGGCTAGCCGTTGAAACCGGCACTAATGTATACATTAGTGCCGACTCAAATACAAACCGGCACTAATGTGCTTCACGATTGACCCTTTTTCTACTAGTGTGCCACGGGTGAAAGCCACCATGGCGGAACTGGCCTTGCACCGCTCGGTGGTTTCTGCGGCTCCTAGTCGATGTTGAAGGTGATGACTTTAGGCGTGTTCCCTCGGCAGTGAAGGGGCCTTCGATGGCAAGTGGTTGCGGGGACGGCGGTGCGAGGCATCTGATCGGGATTGGTCGGGATCTTGGAGACGTGGAGGTGTGTAGCGCTACGGATGAAAATCCTGTTAGGTTGTGGCCGGACCTGCGTTGATGGCACCTACGGGTGCCATTCACCTTCCTGGAGGCTTCGCCGAGTGCAACACCATCTTCCTCGTGACCTTGTATCGGCAGCTGTCTCCGGGGCGAAAGCCTTGATTCCTAGGATCGGCATGATGGCAACGTTTTTGAGGTTGTTACTCTGTTGGGAGCATTGTGCTGGGAGACTCGAGGTCCCTTGATGTGCTCCTCCGGTGTTCTCTGCTCCCGGATCTTTCTCCTTCGGCGCCATGTACGGTCGTCGCTGGCGAATCCAAGGAAGCTAGAGTTGCTATTCTTCGAAGTTCTTCATGTCGGCCGAGACGCGGCGAGGGGCTCGGTGTTGGGTAGGTCTTTTGTGTCGTAGCTGTGTTGTTGTGTTGGGTTGTCCTTGTTCGAGCCGGGTGTGGAGTTGGTCGCCTTCGTTGTTCGCAGCGAGTGGTAGACGTTGTTGTATGTCTTATTTTTCTCCTTCTATAAAGCTAAGGTACGTAATTTGCGCACCCTTGAAAAAAATGAGATAAAAGCATCTGAGGTCTTAAAACTTGGCCTAAATGTGATGGTTTAGTCTTATAACTTAAAAAGTGAACTTTTTAATCCTAAAACTTACACATAATGTGCAAATTTAGTGCAGAATTAATCAGAGGCGGCCAAGTGTGCCCTGTCCGGTCCTCGCTGAACATTTAGCAGATACCCCTACCGTTTTGTCAAATAAATGACAAAAGTGCTACTGTTGTTCCTTTGGATGCTCTCGTCGCCCGGATCGACAAGACAATCTCGCTGTAAATTCGCACACACTCCTTCTCATCAAAGATACTAGATCGGGATCGCGTCTTGGCGCAAGGGTGCCGGTCCCAACATTTGGTTAGGCAGGTAATGCTAAGTTAATATGAATTCAGTTTTAGTATATGCATTCATACAACATAACAAAATAGTGAAGAAGAAACGTTCAGTTGTGATAGGAGCAAGACATAATGATGATAAACATCGGCATGAGACTAAGACAAAATCAATTTCAGTGCGTTTGTTAACATAGGGAACTAAAGCAATTGCTCAGAATGGATTAGACCAATACAGTAAATTTACATAAAATTCAGGGCATTGCCAAACGGCAAGACAACATATATACCAAAAGTATGACAAACATGACACATTTTGTCATTACAAAAATATGTCTAAAGTAGTGATCCAATAATCCAGCGCCTGGTATTTATCAGGGGAGTATGTAAACCAATACAAATCATATAAGTGCAGTACAAAGTAAGATATGGTTCAATAAAAACCATCAAAATTCTTGATAGATCAGGATTACAGCAAGTCATTTATATAGAAATGAATGCATCCCACAAGTTGAATTACCATTATTAATAATTAGTGTAAGTTTGTTACATAGCAAGGGACCGAAAACTAAGTAGCACATTACAGGACAGCCGAACATCACAAAATACTAAAAGCAAGGCGTTTATACAAAGGCTGGTGACAGTTAGATGGCAGTCTTGATAAGTACACAAAGTTAGAACCAATGGTGGAGCTCATCATGGCGAGTGATACCGCTGGAAGCATATGATTGCCAATTCCAACCACTCGGGTATCGCTTCGTCGAGAATCTCATCGGAGTCCATGACGACTATAACTATCGCTTGTCCAGAGAAGGGGTTGCATGGAGCAAATGGATCAAAGGGAAAGAATCACAGGTGATAAGTTTAGCTTGAGGCACCAACCTTTGGATATTTTCAACCGAGAGCAGTCTCGCACAAAGGTATCTCCTCTGGTGTCTCTGCTGAAAGCCTGACCCTGGGTGGCCTGAAGTGCACTTATCCTGTCCAAAAAACCAGTGGGCCTTCTTTGTGTGGCCTGGGTGGCCTGAAATTAATCACCGAAGGAATAAACCAATACAGAATATATGTTTGATCGTTCTGTAGCATGGCATGGTACATATTGGAATGACACGGAAGATCTTCGAACAATATATGCAACACTTACACACATGCCTCTTAACTCCTGTTCATCCGTAAAGGATACCATGTTGGATCTGTCATCTTCATCGCATTGAAACTGATGAAAGCATGCCGCCACAAGAATTAGGTAGAGAAATTAAGGGAATCAGAAAGTAAACTTGGGTTAGTGTCATCTAAACATGGGCATAATGTGATCTCATTACAGAATATAACGGCACGGATTTACTAATTATGACATTGGCTAATTCAACAATTCATTGGAAGTTGTTTCAGGCAGAACCACTCTAATCCATCAGGAGTACCTATTTTTTAGGTTCCAACAAAGTTTGTAGGGTTACCTAACAGTAATACCATACCGAAATTGTTTGAAAATTAGGAGGGAGAAGGAGAGGGGAGGCAAGATATCAGCAATTAGGCCGTTTTCAGAGAGGAAGGGACCCCGTGGATGGGTCCTTGCGGTCGCCGGCCAAGTTCACGCTGTCGCTGGAGTTCACCTCCGGGCCGTCGCCTAAGAGGGGAGGGGATTAGGTGGAGGATGTCTCAAAACGAAAAGGAGAAGAGGACGATGCAAGGCGTCGGAAGGGGGTTCTCGCCTCACCTCGACGACTTCGTCAGTCGCTGTTGAGGCGTCTTATGGTTCAGCCTGGCGGCTACGGCGACGGTTCGTCCTGCTACTGCCAGTGACCAATGGTGGACGGAGTGCGTGTTTCTCACCGTCTCTAGCGGTGTCGTGCCCAGGAGGTCGTCGTAGATCACCCCCCTGCGTGCACCGAGGGTGCGCCTGGATCTGCCGGTCAGCAGCGGCGCCGATGAGCGCACCTTGACCCGCCACTCCCCCCTGCGCGCACTCCTGTAGCAACATGAGTGGCGGCAATTGCATCCAACTTGTCTATTTTTAAAAATAAGAAAGCAAAAGGTCATCTGTAAGGAGAGAACACCATATCGCCAAAAATCAAATGCTTAAGCTTGAAAAGGCATGCTTACATCCACTATTTAGAACTGATCCTACCAAGAAGAAACATTTAAACTAAGTACAGCAAGCACTGATAAAAATATAGGAGCAGCTATTTCAAATAAATCTGAGTGCTAAAAACTCCATTAAAGAAATGAAAATCTGGTTAGATACATCATATCTTAGTACAAGTATAGATAATTTGATATCTGATATAAAAGATGCTTTACTTAACTAAGCTCGAAGGACCAAGACTCTAGTCAGATGATTCTAAGATAATATCAAGATGCATTAGAAATAACTCGCATAATATATACCATACAAAAAAATACACCTACAACAAAACCTTTTTAATTGGCTAACAATACAATAAAATAAAGAGAAGTAATCAGTATCTGTTGGAAATATCAATCAACAAAAAGTGTTGCTCTAGATTTTGATGTGTTAGGCAAAAGAGAAAATAAACAACTGCCAGCTTAATATTGGTTGGGAAGTGACATCAATGATGTAATCCTGCTAGACTAATAGGAAAATGAATAAGCATCTACCATATCCAAGCAGGAGCTAGAACCCAAATACTTGAACCTTCATAATATAATACAGTAATAAAAACAGAGTTTCAGGGTATCAGCTCTATAGACAAAATACTCTTATGGCTAAAATAAGGATAAGCTGTGTAAGTTCATCCTTATTTAACTCCTCTTTATGTAGGTAACATATTTTAAACTCTATAGTTGGAAGAGTGTTCAAACTGCAGGATCCAAACAAATGCACTGGTGACGTACATAATTGGGGAAAGCTTCAGAACAAACTAAAGAAAACGAAAGGAAATGTCTGCTCAATGGCTCGGATTAACCCAGCAACCTAATCACAGCAGTCAAAAAAATGTTTATGGATACAAAATGGGACATGCTACCTCGGTCACTCTTTACATGAACAATCCAGCATTATCTCAAGAAAAATCTTAAAAAATCCTATAGTATTATTTTCTGTAGCATGAACAAATAGCTACAACTGGTAACTTGCAAAAAAATAGAAGTAATAGTATCACAACGAATTAAAACAAGTCATTCAACCGATAACTTGTTGGGAGTGAGTCTTTCTAGTATAACAAAGTGCAACTTACTCTTAACCAGATTAAATCAAAGACCAACAAGAAACAATAAAGGATCAAGAACAACTTATATGCAATAAAGGTATGAGAGAGAAGAAAACTTTACTTAAAACGGCTATAAACACTGGAGCATAAATAAGCAACACCTTTAAATACAAATGAAAAAGGGTTTAGGGTTAATTGCATAGTGGGCTCAGATTCACCTTTCCTCGATCATATAACCTACCCCCGTCATCTCTTACCACCAGATCAATCTGTTTACATAGTGGAGCTGCCCTGGTTATCACTCAACAAGAATGACCATCCAAGGACAGAACCATAAGTATCACATGACCAAAAATGATTTTAGGGACGAGAGGGAGGATCCAACTTGATACCAACAGGTGCCTCGATTGCTCAAAGGCACACTTATTTCAGCCACAGTTAATCATCATCGCCCTAGCAAGAATAGCCTCTGACACGAGCATCGGCGGCGAGAGGAGAGGAGACCCAGAGAGAAGGGGGCGAATGGGAGCACGAAGAGGCAAGCCGCTGCCCTCCCCCACTCCATAGCCGCACGGGCCAACCACCGCCCACCACGCACGAGGCCTAGACGCGAAAAGACCGAAATACCCTCGGTGGGGGCAAGATATTACGTGCAGTGGCGCGGATATTTACCCGTCGGTGCGCGCGACGAGACGAACATGCCACACCCGCGGCCACGGTCACTGACAAACGCAGCCCACCCGCGAGGGGCCCCACACGTCAGCTAGTCCCGGTCGAACAGACAGAGTAAGCGACAGCGCGAGGAGGCAGTAACTATTCATTCCTATAGTGCTACTCCAGATCCGACGGCAGAGTACGTCCGATGGCTTGATCCGACGACCCAAACTCCATCAAGCGAACGCATCCGACGGCCGAAAGTCGCTGAGCTCTGAGGAGGCTCGGTGAGACCCTCTTCTCTTGTTTCTGGAAGTGAAACTGCCCTGGTTATCACTCATCAGAAATGACCATCCAAGGACAGAGCCACTAAAATAAGCACATGATCAGAAGGTCTCAAAGAAACGAGGGGGGATCCAACTTAATACCCTGCTCCAGTTTCCTAATTAATTAAAACTGAAGCAATAAAGGAGATATCTGGCACTACATCTAGTGGCATTATATGGCTATAATGATCACCTAACACAGAGTAGCAACATGCGATAAAACAGGAAATAATTCCCTACAGAATAATCTGCACTACTTATGCATATAATGAAAAGGAGATAGTTCTCCTAGCCTCTACATCGTGATCATATGGAAAATAATAAATTACCCGAGTGTCCCGAGATCTTCGCCAAGGAAATCTCTGTAGCTGTGATTTGATTAGAAGACCACCATAAGTAGTGTGTATCAGTTAATCAATATTTAAACTAAGGTACATGTACCACAAAAGAAACCAAGTTACATGAATATCCGGTAGTTCTAACAGAAAATACACCAGCTTAATAGCTTATAATTGCAAAGGCGGAATTAGGTGTCCCAGCTAGCCACTATAATTTTGCAATCACCAGAGCAAAATTTCCTGGCCAATTAACCAACTGATGTACGTACATTTTAACAAAACAGAGCAAGTAATAGGAAGTGCATTATTATTTTGAGCTAAAGTGTATGCATATAGTACAAACACTACAGGTATATTCTGATTATTCGTGCTTTAAGCCGAAAAGAATGAACAAGAAGAAATATATATCTGAGAAAAATAGGATTATACATTTGAAAAAAATAATCTTGTCTGATAAAAAATCCAAGCATGACAGGAGTACAGGCACACATATAGAGGTTTTGGTGGATACAACCCGTTCTAGCTTACAACATATACACACTGACTCTGCTCATACACAGATAGGTTCTGGTGTGTATAAATTGTTCTAGCTTACAACATATACACACAGACTCTGCTCGTACATGAGAAATACAAAACAGAGCACAAGCCTGGATTCATGTGTGTTCTTTATCTATTTGGGTTGACCAAGATATCTATGACCACCTCTAAATTCCCGTAGTAGCTTACAAATATTGTGTGTATCTATATTTCATTTAAATTGGGGTTGTTGGTTCTGAGTCAAAAAAAATCTAGTACTGGACCTGACAGACATAGGAGACTATCTCATCAAAGAACATGTACACAAAAATTTAAATCAAGCCATGTAAAAAATGAAGTTACTTTTATATTCTTCTTTTTTAATTTCTTTGCTATTAGCAATCAACGATGCTCACACCCAAAAGGAAGAGGAAATTAAGGGGCTCCTGACATCATGGTTGACATATTTGTGGCGTGCACCCTGGTCTCAAATCTCAAAGATATGGATGGGTGAAAGACTATCTAAATGTAATTAAAGTCGAACATTCCAAAAAAAATTGATTTGCTAACTACAAGACCAAGGTAAAACCAAGAGCGGACCTCATGTATACCTGATAGTGCATCAGACACCAACGATGTGCAGCCAACTCTTCAGAAACCCATTGGATCCTTGGCGAGCACACACTTCTCTAAATGCTCATCTTTTAACATGGTGATCTGCTCAACATTGCAAGCCGATCTGCAATCACAAAAGCAAAGCATCAGCATTAGAATAGGAGGAGGAAGTAACTAAATCAGAGGAGACCCAAACTTTAAATCCTAATACAATAGCACACGCACACACGCGCATGCACGCACACACACACAGACACACACACACATACACATCTTTGTCATGAACAGGATATGGGAAAATCCGATATATTACTAAAGAGTGGCAAAGGATAACCATCTACATTTAAGTGTTGCTTGTTAATTAGGCAATTTAAGAATCAGCCTTCATAAGGCAATAAGTGCCACTGAGCTACAAAAAGAACAATATTTTCCTTTTTATTAAACCAGAGAAATGATGGACCAGTTGGCTGGAGATGAAAAGAAGCACGCCAACACTTCTATGTTACAGAACTGAACGCAGAATGCAGACATTTATTCAATAATTACAGAATCAAGGATACATTGGATTTGAGGCCACAAAACAAGCCTGAAATAAACATGAAATAAAGACATAATAAACCATAGCATATCTCAACACGGGTATAACTCGCAAGACTCTGGGCATGCTTGTCACATGAGAGCAAATAAAACGACATTTTTCCGTCACAACTCCTATTTGTTAGCACCTCAAATACCAAATAAATCACAGCCAAGAAAGAAATCATTAAGTAGCTAGAGAATATACAGAACCCTCTAATAGGACAAAATTAGTGTAATCAGCAAGGTACTACCACTCTCTCCAATATGAAAGAAGAATAAATAAATCATATATGTGCACTGCCCTAGTTCTGTTCTCAAGAAATGTTAGTACACATTTTAGTGTAAAAGGAAGGGAAAACTAAATATAGGCTTAAGAAATACTATTATCTTATTATCATCACTTCTGTCCCATTCTTCAGATGATTTAAAGTCAATAGGTGCTTCAGCAGTATGCACACAACAGGACCAATTCGGCCATTATAGCAAGAATCACACACAAAAAGAGAAGTGGAAACTCCCTCAAGCAATCGCCCAAAGTCAGGTTTGGAATCTAATAGGATAAAATCAAGAAACTTCAATCTCAGACTGAAGCAAGAACCAGTATATAGGAATGATTCTTAAAATGGTGATTAATAGAAAGCACTGGCAATACAGAATGATGCCCAGTATATAGGAATATGATTACAAAAAAAGACTGAAGCAAGAACACAGGTAACAAGTGAGGTGCAGATGTGAATGAAGATTCCAAACCTGTGTGACGCCCTTGATCATAGCTTCATATACCACATTAGTATATCAACTTCAAGTCTTCACCATATTTGCCCATCAAGGTTACACGTGCCTACATCACAAGCCAAACAAACCACAAACATGAACATCTAGCTCACAACCGCATACACCTGAACAAATAATGCCTTGCTAACCTTCCAATGAAGTGGTCAACGGCTAGGAGGTGGATCCATGCGGAAGCGACAGCCATCTCGCTCACAAACACTCACCAGCTAAAGTAAAACCCCTACAGTACCAAGAAGTAGAATCATGTCACATCTAAAAACAACAGCTGCAACAATCTGCAAGTAAAACAAAGAATTACACACACTTTGGTAGAAATGCAACATATGTTGTTTGCCTTGAAGTGAAGAAAGTTTAATTTATTAAAATAACAACATGTTTCACTGAGCCCAGAGTAAGAACTATGAATTATATCACATTGTCCAAAACACCACATTTGGTATAGGTAAATTTCAAAACATCATCGCATATAGTATTAATTAGCAATGAACGATTTCTTCATATAATCTGTAAGAAAATGTGAAAAGAGCACATAGATAGAAACAATGAAGTTGAGATGAAGGTACCAAAAAAGGCATACCTAATGTGCGTAGGTAAGTTCCATTGAACCAGAAAGAGTATAACAAGTTCACTGCACGACAGAAAACACATGTGTTATGAATACTTCAATCTCCTTTGTATTGCCATATAAAAAGAGTAACAGTAGTGTGCCCACATAAAGCCAAAGCTAAGATATCTGGAAAAGGCCGAGTTGAGTAGAACAAAATGTGAAACTTGATTGCAGTTAGTATCACAAATAATGCTTCAAGCGACCATACTTAATTTTGAACTGCTTGTCAAAATTGAGTCAAGCAAACCATGATACCGCCACAACAGATAGGGCGACAACTCAAGCTCTTGTTATACAAAGAAATCAAATAACTAGATTCAATGATCCTTGATGATACATTGCACTTAAATTTCTGCAGAAGTCTGGGAAGGCAACTAAGTTCTGGTATGTATGGTTAGAACAAAGTCGCTCTGAGGAATTTGAATGGCCATATTTATGAATGTTCCCAAGATAAGTTTTTACATCAGTTTATTATGTCGAAAGAGAGGTGGGGCGCTCGCCAGCATCCTCTTCCAGCTCAGTGCAATACCCACAAACAGTGTACCCCTTTAGAAATAATGAACCATTACAAATGCAGCCCCAATAAAAACAGAACCATCTTCTGATAACTAAATGTGCACCTTGGCACACCCTAGTCAGGCCAGTGGAAGGTTGTGGCGATAAAAATACACGTATGAACAAACATTAAATACTGAAGATGACAAAAACAGGGAAAGATAGAACGAACAAACATAGACTGCATTTTTTTTCATTTCCTAAAACAACCAATCTAAATGAAATATTAAGCAAATCTCTGGAATGAAATTTAGAACCAAGATTTCCTGATATAACAGAAGGTCAAACTTAGGCCTTTTATGAAATAATAACTACATGCAAATATCAAACAGACAATATATCATTGCCCTCCTCTATATCTTAAGAAGAAAGAGCAGATTGTATGCTTAAGTTGGAACAGAAACTGTATGCTCAATATTTCTGAAATGGCACACTCAATATGTGCCTAATCATATCTATCAAATGCCTTTGTCAAAGAAACAGGGTAAGTACTAAGTACTCGAACATAATAGGAAAAAGGCAAGGTATCGTGATGGTACTACTCCATAAAGCAAGTTTCAATACCCTAATATCACTTTCGTAGCGGCGTGGACCAAAAAGGAAGAGGGGCCTCTTCCTCCTCGACACCTCCTCCTGTCTTCTTGCTCAACTCCGACGTGCTCAGGAGTTGGGTTCTGTAGCAGCAACGGATCTGGCAGAGGTGTCCACGGGAAAGGGTATCAGCAACATCAAAAATAATAATTACGCATCACGAAGTGGCTTAACTCTGGAGGAGCATGGTATTGGTGGTTGGCGCCATAGAATGATTGTGCAAGTTTTGCAATAAACACACCCATGGGTGACTTATAAACTGCATAACCAACTAACCAAATTGAATCATCCAACCACTCAAAGTTCTTCCAATAAATCACACTAAAATTTATGTTGCCTTATCATCTTGTCAGTCTGAAACTTATATTTTTTTCATTAGGTGAAATTTTAACATCCTATAATCCTTCACTAAATTGCTCTTTAATAAATACTAAAACTAATTCCATAAAATTCCTAAGCAGTAGAAATACTACTTGTATGTGCTCTGAATAAATGTCAACAACTCCTCTCTCAGGCTCAATCAACTCATATGCATGTTTTTTTTCTTCTCATAGTCAGATGAATACTTTCCAAATACAATATTGCCAAATTAATAGCAATCTTGATAATTAGCACACAAATATATGATACAAGATGATAAAAATTAAGAACACAGCTAGTTAAATAAAAAAAGTTTAGGAAAGGCATGAAACAAATGCTCCTGGTTGGCTAGGAAATTAGAAATTGCAAGCTTTTGCTGCAGCTTACAAGTCATGAGCAGAAAATTTAGTTTCCCTTTCCTAATCCGGCCCAATCAATACAAGAAACTGAAGTGTAAGAAAGAGATACGTAATGAGGATTAACTTCACGAAGCGAAACATCTAACAAGACTACAAACAGATGGGATTTGAGTTCACGAGGAGGTTCACGGAATCGAGAAAATCCCATTACCTTCCTGTACTAATCACACCCAACAGCCGGAAATCGCAATTAGACGGTGTGGACAAGGCGCCGTTGACCTTGGCATGGCTGGTTCGTTGCCAATTGGGGAAGAGAAACCAGAGAAGATCACGCGCATGCAGCAAGCCAAGAATTAGTCGATCTGTTACCATTTTTTTCCTTTCTCAGAATCAGTCGATCTGCTACATGGGCTAACCATCAAGTACGTATAGAGGAAACAAGCCATCGGCCGGCCCTGGTCCCTCTGCTCCATACGCTCAACCTCGCCACAATCTGCGCCATCAACAACACCAAGTGGTCAGTGCACGAAGATTAACCAAAGAAATTGAGCAATGAACCAAAACAAAATTTGCCTGAGAAGGAAAAGGAGAAGAGGACGATGCAAGGCTACACCTCATGGCCAGCGGGAAGCGGAGCCGCGCGTGGGGGCGAGAGAGGAGCCGCCTGAATCCACCGGAGCCGCGCCGGCGACGAAGCCGATGCCCAGCCTGAAACCGTTGCCACGGCTCAGGGTCGCGAGCGAGCGCGAGAGGCCGTGCACCGTGGATCTGGCCGAACGAGAGTAAGAGGCGGAGCACCTGCCATGTGCACGCGAGGACGACGTCGTGGATCCGGCAGGCAGGGCGAAGGAGACGGCGGAGCCAAAGCAGCGGCGCTTCTCGGCGTCCGGCCACCGAGCGGCAGGCGGCTGCCCTTGGGCTGCTTCTCGGAGGACTTGCCACGGGAGAGGAACGGGGAGGGGATGGTAGCGCGGCGGTTGCGGCTGGTCGGTGGCGGCGGAGGACGGGGAGGATGGCCGGCAGGGCGAGGGGAGGCGGGGAAGAGAGGAGTTTGGAATGGGAGGGGGCGCGGCGGCTCCCTCGAGTGAACAGGAAGAGGGGACGAAGCCGATTGGGGAGAAACCCTATGGGTGTTGCACTTTTATACAACATAGTGAAATTACGAAAATGCCCTCGGCGGGGCACGAGAATTACGCGCGGTGGCACGAGATCTTTACCAGCAGCAGTTTTTTCGATCCAACGGCGCAGATTCCTCCACCTATCGATCCAACGGACGAAAACGCATCAAGGGAGAGATCCAACGGCCGAGAGTCGCTAATCGCTGAGGAGCCTCCGGCATCCATCCGGTTCATATCTCTTGATTTTGGAGGCGAGGACTTGCGTGGGTGAGGTCATATGCAGAAGGCTTTGCTGCCATTGCACACGCTGATTACAAAAAACCAAAAGGAAAGAACGGGTATACAGTAGCATGCATATAGTACATTGGAAACATTAATTAGCCGGCATATAATGTGATACGAATTCTGATGCCATTGATCGTCAGGGGTTGAGAGCGGTGCCACGGTTCTGGAGCTGCAGCACCACGCCAGCTTCGGCTCAGGCGGCAAGAGCAGGGTGGAGGACGCCCACGGCGTCCTGGCCTCCGACGCCACCAGGGTCTCGTCGGCAGCTACAGGCTGATCAGGTCGTCGGACGCGGCGGCAGCGTCCAAGCTGGCGCAGGTCCCCGTCACCTCCGGCGCCCGGCTCCGGACGCTCAACTACGTGGCCACCGTGGGCATCAGCGGCGGCGAGGCCACGGTGATAGTGGACTCGGCGAGCGAGCTCACCTGGGCGGCCTGTCCATGAAGAGGCTGGCGTCCACGCCCAGGGTGGTCGCAGCAACCGGACGAGTTAGACGAGGCTGTGGTGTCGCCCTGAGCTAAGTTGGGAGCATGCGAGGACTCGCGGTCGCAGTCTCGCAGGAGGCGCTGGGAGCGATGAAGACGGTGGTACTATTACCATGTCCAGAGAAGAGCCGTGGTCGAGACCATCCAGAGTTGGACGTGTTCCCACTTCCCAGGCTTCACCGCGCGCACCCATAAGGTCTCCAAGCTCAACGCCTACAACGGAGTCGTGCTGCCGACAAGATGGACCTTGCCGGATGCCACTATCCTTGTCGTGGTCCGTTGAAGCAGCTACTGCGATGCTGGTAGCTCTGCGGGCTCTAACCCAGTAATTCAGTATCTCCTCTACTCTTTTCTTCTCTCTATCTACGCGATGTGGTAGCTACTCTTCATCATCTCTCACGAGCATACTGAGGTGGCATGGCCAGCGCTAATGATTGTGTTGGAGAAAACCATGAGCGGCTCACCATGGACACACGTATATGCTCATTCGCCGTTCATGGAGCCTAACGTGAAGGACGTGCTAGCTTTCCACAGCATCGATCACTCCTTGTACGAGTGCATCGCCTCGCTCGGCACTGCCGGCGACACCAGCGAAGCCGCCGGCGACGCACAGCTCGATGGAGTCTTTCTCGTGGCCATGGTGGTGTCTCTCAGACGAAGCTCGACAGCGAAGTCCGTGCCACTGAGGTTAGTAGCGACGACCCGGACGTCGAGCGTGGAGCGCATGAGACAAAGACCCATGTGCAGGGTGAGGTGGAAATCGCACCAATGTCCGCACGCCGCGTGGTTGTCCGACATGGACGCACGCCTGAAGGAAGCTGCTGCCTATCCTCTTCGTCCTTGTCTGACAAGCCGCTAATTCATGTAGAAGGCTGACTTAAATCGCTACCACGCCGCTTTCTTTGTTTTCTTTCCCTATTACTTCGTCATTCACATATTCTCTTTGGAATTAGCGACTTACTCCCGATCCCATAGCATCGCCTGTGTCCGAAATGAGCAGACACGCACACGGCCTTCTAAGCGAGATGGTGCCAGTAGGAAAAAGCACATGCGAGAAACGAACTTGGGGTTTCAGGCATGATGGGCCCCCGTATGCCATCGTGCCAGGCTGCCAGCCTAGTGCCTGGTACTACTGTCTCTCGCAGGGCAGTGTGGTCCTGGAACCACTATAAGAGGAAATAACCATCCAAGCCTTAATAAAACGAAAATGCAAAGAAGGAAAGAGGAGGGACCAGATCCCAATATGAATGGCCGCCCGTGATTGCAACCACACGAGTGAAGTTTCATAGATTTGCTTTTTCCT
>NC_041390.1:440122097-440171004 GCF_002162155.2 Triticum dicoccoides | reverse complement strand
ATGTGAGTTTTCATGAACTATTATTGTTGACATTACCCTTGAGGTAAAAAGTTGGGAGGCAAAACTATAAGCCCTTATCTTTTTCTGTGTCCGATTAAAACTTCATACTCAAAAATATTGCGTGAGTGTTAGAAATTGTGATAGACTAAATGATAGTTATGTATGTGAACTTGCTGAAAAGCTCTTATATTGACTCTTTCCGACGTTATGATAAATTGCAATTGCTTCAATCACTGAGGTTATAGTTTGTTAGTTTTCAATGAAGTTTCTGATTCATACTTGAAATTGTGAATGAATTGTTACTTTAGCATAAGAAATCATATGAAAATATATATCTATGTTGGTGTTATAAGAATGATCATGAGGCCCTCATGTCCATATTTTATTTTATCGACACCTCTATCTCTAAACATGTGGACATGTTTTTCGATATCGGCTTCCGCTTGAGGACAAGCGAGGTCAAAGCTTGGGGGAGTTGATACGTCCATTTTGCATCATGCTTTTATATCGATATTTATTGCATTATGGGATATTATTACACATTATGTCACAATACTTATGCCTATTCTCTCTTATTTTACAAGGTTTACACGAAGAGGGAGAATGTTGGCAGCTAGAATTCTGGACTGGAAAAGGAGCAAATATTAGAGACCTATTCTGCACAACTCCAAAAGTCCTGAACTCCACGGGAGTCAGTTTTAGAATATATAAAGAATATTGAGCGAAGGAAGCACCAAAGGGGGGCCACCCACCATCCACGAGGGTGCGGGCGCGCCCTACCCCCTGGGCGCGCCCCCTGTCTCGTGGCCCCCCTAGCAGGCCTCCGGTGCCCATCTTTGGCTATATGAAGTCTTTTGCCCTGGAAAAAATCATAAGTAAGCTCTCAGGACGAAACTCCACCGCAACGAGGCGGAACCAATCTAGGGCTCCGGCGGAGCTGTTCTGCCGGGGAAGCATCCCTCCGGGAGGGGGAAATCATCACCATCATCATCACCATCGATCCTCTCATCGGGAGGGGGTCAATCTCCATCAACATCTTCACCAACACCATCTCATCTCAAACCCTAGTTCATCTCTTGTATCCAATCTTTGTCTCAAAACCTCATATTGGTACCTGTGGGTTGCTAGTAGTGTTGATTACTCCTTGTAGTTGATGCTAGTTGGTTTACATGGTGGAAGATCATATGTTCAGATCCTTTATGCATATTAGTACCCCTCTTATGATGAACATGAATATGATTTGTGAGTAGTTATGTTTGTTCCTGAGGACATGGGAGAAGTGTTGCTATAAGTAGTCATGTGAATTTGGTATTCGTTCGATATTTTGATGAGATGTATGTTCTCTCTCCTCTAGTGGTGTCATGTGAACGTTGACTACATGACACTTCACCATTGTTTGGGCCTAGGGGAAGGCATTGGGAATAAGTAGATGATGGGTTGCTAGAGTGACAGAAGGTTAAACCCTAGTTTATGTGTTGCTTCGTAAGGGGCTGATTTGGATCCATATGTTTCATGCTATGGTTAGGTTTACCTTAATACTTTTTTTGTAGTTGCGGATGCTCGCAAGAGGGGTTAATCATAAGTGGGATGCTTGTACAAGTAAGGGCAGTACCCAAGCACCGGTCCACACACATATCAAAAAATTATCGAAGTACCGAACGCGAATCATATGAGCGTGATGAAAACTTGCTTCATGATAATTCCCGTGTGTCCTCGGGAGCGCTTTCCTTTATATAAGAGTTTGTCCAGGCTTGTCCTTTGCTACAAAAAGGATTGGGACATCTTTCTGCACCTTATTTACATTTGTTACTTGTTACCCGTTACGAATTACCTTATCACAAAACTATCCGTTACCGATAATTTCAGTGCTTACAGAGAATACCTTACTGAAAACTGCTTATCATTTCCTTCTGCTCCTCGTTGGGTTCGACACTCTTACTTATCGAAAGGACTACGATAGATCCCCTATACTGTTGGGTCATCAGTAAGCTTCACTTTGCAATTTGTAGGTTGATGCAAATAGGAGAAATAAACGAGATGTGCGTCGTAGGGATGATCTAGTTTATGTTCAATTCAATGGAAGAATGATAGACAAGAGAAAGAAGTACTCATCATCTTCTGATGTCCTCCTTGGTGAAGATGCTTCCACAACCCAAGATTGGATATGTGAAGATGCTTACATTGATGATGAGATGGGGGCAACCAAAGATGACAGTGCAATGGAGCCTCGTAGAAGTCTAAGGGTGAGAGAATTACATGAAGTGGAAGAGTTCGTTTCTGATGATGAATCTGACACTGTGCCTATCAATGAGGATGAGATAGAGTTTGAGGCTGATGATGATGTGGTTGGGATAGAAGAGGCCGATGACAATGGTGAGGAAGACCATATGCAACCTTGAATCCTATGCCAATGGCAATGTCTGATGTTTGCTAGCAGCCTAGAACATTATTTTGGACTTTCGGTTGTGAGTTGTGAGAGATTCAGAGAGCAAAGGACTATGTGCTGATTGGTGTTTGGCTGTGTGCTAGCAAAGTAGCAAGAACTATGTTATTTGTGTTTTCTGGACCTTCTTATGACCTTGTTTAACCTTGTTTGAACATTCCTGGACCTTGTTATCACCTTATTTGCTTGCAAAGTAGCTAGACTACTATGTATTATATGCACTGCTGTACTGTACTATTTTCAACTATAAGTGTTATCTCTCATCTCTTATGTAATATATATTATATATGCACTGTTTGAGTTTTGAAACATGCAAAAAGGGCATGTGTGTACTGTTACATATTGATGTAGTGTTCAGTAGTATTGTGCTATTTAAAGGCATACTGTTTAAGTGAAGATTTTTTCTAATTTTATTTTATCAGTCCTTGAAACCTATGACTTATGAAAAGCTGACCGATTAGTAGTACACGGATAAAATCGATTAATCATCCGGTTCTCCGATTAATCACTAATCTCCAGCCGACCGAGACGATAACAATAAGCGATATCCCAAACAGTGCCTTCCCATATGCGGTATTTACATGTCGTTCCAAGTAAATTTGCATGTGCCAAACTCTAAACTTTCAAATGATAATCTGTTTTGTATGCTCAAATCACTCATGTACCTACTAGGGTTGTCAATATCTTCCATGCTAGGTGGGTTATTCTCACGATGAGTGGACTCCGCTCATCATTCACAAGAAAATGTCTGGTAATCGGGATGCCTAGTCCCGTGCTCAAATCAAATCAAAATAATTGCAAACAAAACTCCCCATGATTGTTGGTAATTGGACGGTACCCGTTGTTTCGGACCAGCCGTGGAATGTGCTTGTTGGTGGTGGGGGAGTATAAACTTTACCATTCTGTTTGGGAACCACCTATAATGCATGTAGCATGGAAGATACCGAGATCTCTTAGTTGTTATGTTGACAATGAAAGCATATCGCTCAAAATATTATTTATCTCTATTTCAAAACTCGAGCTCTGGCACCTCTGCAAATCCCTGCATCCCTCTGCGAAGGGCCTATCTATTTACTTTTATTGCTAAGTCATCATCCTCTTATAAAAAGCACTAGTTAGAGAGCACCACTGCCATTTGTATGCATTGTTATTACTTTATATTGAGTATGACTATGACTAGTCCTCTTTTACCATGAATTACAATGTCTAGTCAGTCCTTGATCTTCAGGGGTGATCTGCATTTATGTTTTTCTGTCTCGGAAAGGGCTGGTGAGATACCATCTTGTTATATCATATCATGATTGTTTTGAAAAAGTGTTGTCATCCAAGATTCATTATTATTGCTCGCTAGTTGATTATGCCATTGATGTGAGTAAATGTGACATCTAAATGTTATTGTGAATATGGTTAGTTCATAATCTTTGCTGAAAACTTGAATGCTGGCTTTACATATTTGCAACAACAAGATCAAACAGAGTTTGTAAAACTTTTTCTTTATCACTTTCAGTTTGTCAACTGAATTGCTTGAGGACAAGCAACGGGTTTAGCTTGGGGGAGTTGATACGTCTCCATCGTATCTACTTTTCCAAACACTTTTTGTTGGAAATATGCCCTAGAGGCAATAATAAATTAAGTTATTATTATTATATTTCATTGTTCATGATAATCGTTTATTATCCATGCTAGAATTGTATTGATAGGAAACTCAGATACATGTGTGGATACATAGACAACACCATGTCCCTAGTAAGCCTCTAGTTGACTAGTTCGTTGATCAATAGATGGTTACGGTTTCCTGACCATGGACATTGGATGTCGTTGATAACGGGATCACATCATTAGGAGAATGATGTGATGGACAAGACCCAATCCTAAGCCTAGCACAAAGATCGTGTAGTTCGTATGCTAAAGCTTTTCTAATGTCAAGTATCATTTCCTTAGACCATGAGATTGTGCAACTCCCGGATACCGTAGGAGTGCTTTGGGTGTGCCAAACATCACAACATAACTAGGTGGCTATAAAGGTTCACTACAGGTATCTCCGAAAGTGTCTGTTGGGTTGGCACGAATCGAGACTGGGATTTGTCACTCCGTGTGACGGAGAGGTATCTCTGGGCCCACTCGGTAGGACATCATCATAATGTGCACAATGTGACCAAGGAGTTGATCACGGGATGATGTGTTACGGAACGAGTAACGAGACTTGCCGGTAACGAGATTGAAAAAGGTATCGGATACCGACGATCGAATCTCGGGCAAGTACAATACCGCTGGACAAAGGAAATTGTATACGGGATTGATTGAATCCTTGACATCGTGGTTCATCCGATGAGATCATCGTGAAGCATGTGGGAGCCAACATGGGTATCCAGATCCCGCTGTTGGTTATTGACCGGAGAGTTGTCTCGGCCATGTCTGCATGACTCCCGAGCCCGTAGGGTCTACACACTTAAGGTTCGGTGACGCTACAGTTGTTATGGGAAATATTATATGTGGTTACCGAAGGTAGTTCGGAGTCCCGGATGAGATTCCGGATGTCACGAGGAGTTCCGGAATGGTCCGGCGGTGAAGATCGATATATTGGACGAAGGGTATTGGAGTCCGGAAGTGTGCCGAGGGTACCAGGCTATGGCCAGCATGACCGAAAAGTGTTTCGGGAGCCCCGGCAAGTGTTGGAGGGCCTCATGGGCCAAAGGGGAAGGGGCAAACCAGCCCACTAAGGGGTGCTGCGCCCCCCACACCCTTTCCCACGTTACTTGGGGTGGTGGGGTGCCTCCACCTGGCTTGGGAGGCAAGCCTCAACCTGCTTGGCTTGTGGGGCAAGTCTCCCTAGGATTTTCCCTAGGGAGATCCAATCTGCCTGGCCGTCGCCCCTAGGGGAAACCCTAGGGAGCCTCCCCCTCTCCCCTTGACCCTATATATAGTGGAGGGGTGGGAGGGCAGCCGCACCTCTTCCCTGGCGCAGCCCTCCCTCCTCCTACACCTCCTCCTCCTCCATAGTGCTTGGCGAAGCCCTGCTGGAGAACCACGAGCTCCATTGCCACCATGCCGTCGTGCTGCTGGAGTTCTCCCTCAACTTCTCCTCTCCCCTTGCTGGATCAAGAAGGAGGAGACGTCCCCGGGCTGTACGTGTGTTGAACGCGGAGGCGCCATCCGTTCGGCGCTAGATCGGAATCAACCGCAATCTGAATCGCTGCGAGTACGACTCCTTCATCCGCGTTCTTGCAACGCTTCCGCTTGGCGATCTACAAGGGTATGTAGATGCACTCTCCTTCTCCTCGTTGCTAGATTACTCCATAGATTGATCTTGATGATGCGTAGAAAATTTTAAATTTCTGCTACGATCCCCTATAGTGGTATCAGAGCCAGGTCTATGCGTAGTTTCTATGCACGAGTAGAACACAAAGCAGTTGTGGGCGTCGATTTTGTCAATTTACTTTCCGTTACTAGTCTTATGTTGATTCGGCGGCATCGTGGGATGAAGCGGCCCGGACCGACCTTACACGTATGCTTACGTGAGACTGGTTCCACCGACTGACATGCACTAGTTGCATAAGGTGGCTAGCGGGTGTCTGTCTCTCCCACTTTAGTCGGATCGGATTCGATGAAAAGGGTCCTTATGAAGGGTAAATAGAAATTGGCATATCACGTTGTGGTTTCGCGTAGGTAAGAAACATTCTTGCTAGAAACCTATAGCAGCCACGTAAAAACTTGCAACAACAATTAGAGGACGTCTAACTTGTTTTTGCAGCATATGCCTTGTGATGTGATATGGCCAAAAGGATGTGATGAATGATATATGTGATGCATGAGATTGATCATGTTCTTGTAATAGGAATCACGACTTGCATGTCGATGAGTATGACAACCGGCAGGAGCCATAGGAGTTGTCTTAATTTATTTATGACCTGCGTGTCAACATAAACGTCATGTAATTACTTTACTTTATTGCTAAAGCGTTATCCATAGTAGTAGAAGTAATAGATGACGAGACAACTTCAAGAAGACACGATGATGGAGATCATGATGATGGAGATCATGGTGTCATGCCGGTGACAACGATGATCATGGAGCCCCAAAGATGGAGATCAAAAGGAGCAAAATGATATTGGCCATATCATGTCACTATTTGATTGCATGTGATGTTCATCATGTTTTACATCTTATTTGCTTAGAACGACGGTAGCTTAAATAAGATGATCCCTCACTAAAATTTCAAGAAAAGTGTTCCCCCTAACTGTGCACCGTTGCGAAGGTTCGTTGTTTCGAAGCACCACGTGATGATCGGGTGTGATAGAATCTAACGTTCGAATACAACGGGTGTTGACGAGCCTAGCATGTACAGACATGGCCTCGGGACACATGCGAAACATTTAGGTTGACTTTACGAGCCTAGCATGTACAGACATGGCCTCGGAACACAGAAGACCGAAAGGTCGAACATGAGTCGTATAGAAGATACGATCAACATGAGATGTTCACCGTTGATGACTAGTCCGTCTCACGTGATGATCGGACACGGCCTAGTTGATCCGGATCATGTTTCACTTAGATGACTAGAGGGATGTCTATCTGGGTGGGAGTTCATTAAATAATTTGATTAGATGAACTCAATTATCATGAACATAGTCTAAATTGTCTTTGCAAATATGTTGTAGATAAATAGCTCACGTTGTAGCTCCCTGTTTCAATACGTTCCTAGAGAAATATTAAGTTGAAAGATATTGTAAGCAATGATGCGGACTAGGTCCATAGTCCGAGGAGTGTCCTCACTGCTACACAGAAGGCTTACGTCTTTGATGCACCGCTCGATGTGCAAACCCCTACAATGTCGTCTGTGGATGTTGTGAACACCTGACAGACACGTCCTGATGACTACTTGATAGTTTAGTGCACCATACTTTACGGCTTAGAATCGGGACTCCAATGACATTTTGAACGCCATAGAACATATGAGATGTTCCAAGAGCTGAAATTGGGATTTCAGGCTCATGCCCGTGTTGAGAGGTGTGAGACCTCTGACAAGTTCTTTTGCCAACAAGATGGAGGAGAATAGCTCAGCTAGTGAGCATGTGCTCAGAATGTCTGGGTGCTACAATCACTTAAATCAAGTGGGAGTTAAACTTCCAGATAAGATAGTGATTGATAGAGTTCTCTAGACACTATCACTAAGCTACTAGATCTTTGTGATGAACTATGACATGCAAGGGATGGAGTTGATCCCGGAGCTGTTCGCGGTGCTTAAGACTGCAAAAGGTAGAAATCAAGAAGGAGCATCAAGTTTTGATGGTTTAACAAGACCACTGGTTTTAAGAAGGGCAAGGGCTAGAAGGGAAACTTCATGGATGGCAAACCAGTTGCCGCTCCAGTAAAGGAACCCAAGGTTGAACCCAAACCCGAGACTAAGTGCTTCTATTGTAAGGGGAACGGTCACTGGTAGCGGAATTACCCCAAATGCATGGTAGATAAGAAGGCTGGCAACTTCAAAGTATATATGTGTTATTAATGTGTACCTCACTAGTACTCCTGGTAGCACTTGGGTATTGGATACCGGTTCAGTTACTATTGTAGGTGACTTGAAGCAAAAGCTACGGACTAAATGGAGACTGCCTAAGGGCGAGGTGACGATGTGTGTTGGAAGTGTTTCCAAAGCTGATGAGATCACCATCGCACACTCCATCTGCCTTCGGGATTAGTATTGAACCTAGATAAATGTTATCAGGTGTCTACGTTGAGCATGAATATGATTAGACCATGTTCATTGTAATACGGTCATTCATTTAAGTTAGAGAATAATAGTTATTTTGTTTACATGAATGATAAATTTCATGGTCATGCACCCTATGTGAATGGTTCATTGAATCTCGGTCGTGGTAATACACATGTTCACGCCAAAATATGTAGAGTTAATAATGATAGTACCACTTTCTCGTGGCACTGCCGCTTAGGTCATATTGGCGTAAGATCCATGAAGAAACTCCATGTCGATGGATGTTTGGAGTCACTTGATTTTGAATCGCTTGACACATGCGAGCCATGCCTCATGGGCACGATGACTAACACCCCGTTTTCAGGTACAATGAAAAAGGCAAGTGACTTGTTGGAAATCATGCATGCTGATGCGTGTGATCCAATGAGAATTGAAGTGTGCGGTGGATATCGCTATTTTCTCATCTTCACTGACGATTTGAGTAGATATAGGTATATTTACTTAATGAAGCACAAGTCTGAAACATTTAAAAAGTTCAAGCGATTTCAGAGTGAAGTTAAGAATCATCATAACAAGAAGATCAAATTCCTACGATCTGATCAATGAGAATTTCTGAGTTATGAATTTGGTAAACACTTAAGACATTGTGGAATTGTTTCACAGTTGAAGCCACCTGGAACACCACATGGTAATGGTGTGTCCGGACGTCGTAATCGAACCTTATGAGATATGGTGCGATCTATGTCTCTTACCGATCTACCGCTATTATTTTGAGGTTATGCATAAGAGACAACTGCATTCACTTTAGATAGGACACCATATAAGTCCGTTGAGACGACGCCGTGTGAACATTGGTTTGGCAAGAAACCAAAGTTGTCATTTCCTAATGTTTGGGGCTGCGATGCTTAAGGCTTCAGCCGGAGAAGCTCGAACCCAAAGCGGACAAACACATCTTCATAGGATACCCAAAGGTGACAGTTGGGTATACCTTCTATCTCAGATCCGAGGGCAAATTGTTTGTCGCTAAGAACGGGTCCTTTCTCGAGAAGGAGTTTCTTTCGAAAGAATTGAGTGGGAGGAAGATAGAACTTGATGAGGTTGTCGAACCTTCATTTCAACCAGAAAGTGATGCAACATAGAAAGATGTTTTCTGTGGCGCCTACGTCTGTTGAATAGGAAGTTAATGATAGTGATCATGAAGCTTCGGATCAAGTTGCTATCGAACCTCGTAGGTCGACAAGGATATGTACTACTCCTGAGTGGTACAGTAATCCTGTCTTAGATATCATGTTGTTGGACAACAATGAACCTACGAGCTATGGAGAAGCGATGGTGGGCCCGTATTCCGACAAATGGTTAGAAGCCATGAAATCCGAGATAGGATCCATGTATCAGAATAGAGTATGGACTTTGGTGGACTTGCCCGATGATCAGCAAGCCATTGAGATAAGTGGATCTTTAAGAAGAAGACGGACGTGGGCGGTAATGTTACCGTATATGAAGCTCGACTTGTGGGAAAGAGTTTTTTCACAAGTTCAAGGAGTTGACTACGATGAGAATTTCTCACCCGTAGCGATGCTTAAGTCCGTCAGAATCATGTTAGAATTAGCTATATTTTTCGATTATGAAATCTAACAGATGGATGTCAAAGCAAGTTTTCTTACCAGTTTTCGTAAGAAAAAGTTGTATGTGATACAATAAAAGGTTTTGTCGATCCTAAGGATGCTAAAAGGTATGTTGGCTCCAGCAATCCTTCTATGGACTAGAGCAAGCATCTCGGAATCGGAATATATGTTTTGATGGAGTGATCAAAGTTTTTAGGTTTATACAATGTTTGTTAGAAACTTGTATTTACAAGAAAGTGAGTGGGAGCACTACAACATTTCTGATAAGTATATGTGGATGACATATTGTTGATCCAAAATAGTGTAGAATTTCTGGAAAGCATAAACGGTTGTTTGAAGAGTGATTTTCAAAGGAAGACCTGGATAAAGCTGCTTTCATATTGGGCATCAAGATCTATAGAGATAGATAAAAATGCCTGATGATACTTTCAAAGAACGCACACCTTGACATGTTTCTGAAGGAGTTCAAGATAGATCAGTCAAAGAAGGGGTTCTTACCTGAGTTGTAAGGTGTGAAGTTGAGTAAGACTCAAAGATTGACCACGGCAGAAGAAAGAGGAAGGACGAAGGTCGTCCCCTATGCTTTTGTCATAGGCTCTATACGGTATGCCATGCTGAGTACTGCACCAGATGTGTGCCTTGCCACATGTCTGGCAAGAGGGTACAAAGGTGATCTAGGAGTAGATCACCAGATAACGGTCAAAATTATCCTTAGAGGAATAAGGAAATGTTTCTCGGTTATGGAGGTGATAAAGAGTTCGACATAAAGAGTTACGTCGATGCAAGCTTAACACCTATCCGGATAGCTCCGAGTAGAGATACCGGATACGTATAATGGAGCAATAATTTGGAATAGCTCCAAGTGGAATGTGTTAGCAGCATCTACGATGTAAAGTTTTGCAAAATACATAGGGATCTGAATATGGCAAGACCCGTTGACTACAACCTCTCTCACAAGCATAACATGATCAAACCCAGAACTCATTGAGTGTTAATCACATAGTGATGTGAACTAGAGTATTGAGTCTAGTAAACTCTTTGGATGTTGGTCACATGGCGATGTGACCTGTGAGTGTTAATCACATGGCGATGTGAACTAGATTATTGACTCTAGTGCAAGTGGGAGACTGTTGGAAATATGCCCTAGAGGCAATAATAAATTAAGTTATTATTATTATATTTCATTGTTCATGATAATCGTTTATTATCCATGCTAGAATTGTATTGATAGGAAACTCAAATACATGTGTGGATACATAGACAACACCATGTCCCTAGTAAGCCTCTAGTTGACTAGTTCGTTGATCAATTGATGGTTACGGTTTCCTGACCATGGACATTGGATGTCGTTGATAACGGGATCACATCATTAGGAGAATGATGTGATGGACAAGACCCAATCCTAAGCCTAGCACAAAGATCATGTAGTTCGTATGCTAAAGCTTTTCTAATGTCAAGTATCATTTCCTTAGACCATGAGATTGTGCAACTCCCGGATACCGTAGGAGTGCTTTGGGTGTGCCAAACGTCACAACGTAACTGGGTGGCTATAAAGGTTCACTACAGGTATCTCCGAAAGTGTCTGTTGGGTTGGCACGAATCGAGACTGGGATTTGTCACTCCGTGTGACGGAGAGGTATCTCTGGGCCCACTCGGTAGGACATCATCATAATGTGCACAATGTGACCAAGGAGTTGATCACGGGATGATGTGTTACGGAATGAGTAAAGAGACTTGCCGGTAAGGAGATTGAACAAGGTATCGGATACCGACGATCGAATCTTGGGCAAGTACAATACCGCTGGACAAAGGAAATTGTATACGATATTGATTGAATCCTTGACATCGTGGTTCATCCGACGAGATCATCATGGAGCATGTGGGAGCCAACATGGGTATCCAGATCCCGCTGTTGGTTATTGACCGGAGAGTTGTCTCGACCATGTCTGCATGACTCCCGAGCCCGTAGGGTCTACACACTTAAGGTTCGGTGACGCTAGAGTTGTTATGGGAAATAGTATATGTGGTTACAGAAGGTAGTTCGGAGTCCCGGATGAGATTCCGGATGTCACGAGGAGTTCCGGAATGGTCCGGCGGTGAAGATCGATATATTGGACGAAGGGTATTGGAGTCCGGAAGTGTTCCGGGGGTACCAGGCTATGGCCAGTATGACCGAAAGGTGTTTCGGGAGCCCTGGCAAGTGTTGGAGGGCCTCATGGGCCAAAGGGGAAGGGGCAAACCAGCCCACTAAGGGGTGGTGCGCCCCCCACACCCTTTCCCACATTACTTGGGGAGGTGGGGCGCCTCCACCTGGCTTGGGAGGCAAGCCTCCACCTGCTTGGCTTGGGGGGCAAGTCTCCCTAGGATTTTCCCTAGGGAGATCCAATCTGCCTGGCCGCCGCCCCTAGGGGAAACCCTAGGGCGCCTCCCCCTCTCCCCTTGACCCTATATATAGTGGAGGGGTGGGAGGGCAGCCGCACCTCTTCCCTGGCGCAGCCCTCCCTCCTCCTACACCTCCTCCTCCTCCATAGTGCTTGGCGAAGCCCTGCTGGAGAACCACGAGCTCCATTGCCACCATGCCGTTGTGCTGCTGGAGTTCTCCCTCAACTTCTCCTCTCCCCTTGCTGGATCAAGAAGGAGGAGACGTCCCCGGGTTGTACGTGTGTTGAACACGGAGGCGTCGTCCGTTCGGCGCTAGATCGGAATCAACCGCAATGTGAATCGCTGCGAGTACGACTCCTTCATCCGCGTTCTTGCAACGCTTCCGCTTAGCGATCTACAAGGGTATGTAGATGCACTCTCCTTCCCCTCGTTGCTAGATTACTCCATAGATTGATCTTGGTGATGCATAGAAAATTTTAAATTTCTGCTACGATCCCCTACACTTTTGCCCTTGTTTTGGGACTCTAACTTGCATGATTTGAATGGAACTAACCTGGACTGACGCTGTTTTCAGCAGAATTGCCATGGTGTTATTATTGTGTAGAACTAAAAGTTCTCAGAATGACCTGAAAATTCATGGAGATCATTTTTGGAATTAATAAAAAATATTGGCGAAAGAATCAACAGAAGGGGGCCCACGCCCTGGCCACGAGGGTGGGGGCGTGCCCTCCGTCCTTGTGGGCCCCTGGACCTCCACTGACCTCAACTCCAACTCCATATATTCATGTTCGGGGAGAAAAAAAATCAGAGAGAAGGATTCATCGCGTTTTATGATACAGAGCCGCCGCCAAGCCCCGTTCTTCCTCCGGAGGGCAGATCTGGAGTCCGTTTTGGGCTCCAGAGAGGGGAATCTGTCGCCATCGTCATCATCAATCATCCTCCATCACCAATTTCATGATGCTCACCATCGTGTGCGAGTAATCCCATCGTAGGCTTGCTGGACTGTGATGGGTTGGAAGAGATTTACCATGTAATCGAGTTAGTTTTGTTAGGGTTTGGTCCCTAGTATCCACTATATTCTAAGATTGATGTTGCTATGACTTTGCTATGCCTAATGCTTGTCACTAGGGCCCGAGTGCCATGATTTCAGATCTGAACCTATAATGTTTTCATGAATATATTTGTGTTCTTGATCCTATATTGCAAGTTATAGTCACCTACTATGTGTTATGATCCGGCAACCCTGGTGTGACAATAGTCGGGACACTTCCCGGTGATGACCGTAGTTTGAGGATTTCATGTATTCACTAAGTGCTAATGCTTTGGTCCAGTACTCTATTAAAAGGAGGCCTTAATATCCCTTAGTTTCGAATAGGACTCCGCTGCCACGGGAGTGTAGGACAAAAGATGTCATGCAAGTTCTTTTCCATAAGCATGTATGACTATATTCGGAGTACATGCCTACATTATATTGATGAATTGGAGCTAGTTCTGTGTCACCCTATGATATAACTGTTGCATGATGATTGCCTTCCGACATAATTATCCATCATTGATCCATTGCCTACGAGCTCATTTCATATTGATCTTTGCTAAGTTAATTTTCCGTTGCCACTATTACGATTGCTATAAAACTACTACTATTACTTTTTCCACCGTTACCGCTACTTCCATACTACTTTGCTACTAAATACTTTGCTGCAGATATTAGGTCTTTCAGATGTGGTTGAATTGACAATTCAATTGCTAATACTTGAGATATTCTTTGGCTCCCCTTGTGTCGAATCAATATATTTGGGCCGAATACTCTACCATCAAAAACTATTGAGATCCCCTATACTTGTGGGCTATGAACAACACCGGAGGGCAGCGATGTGGCGAGCGAACCAAGGCGGAGGACGATGGTGAGGCCTCGGACGGGAATGAACAGGAGCCGGGGAATATGCACAGAGTTTTAGGGTGCGATGTGGCCACGATGCATGTGCGGCATCACAGCCAGCCGTGGGAGGCAGGAGCAGGCGGTCCTGCCGATGCTAGTTTGGCTTTGGCGGCTGGAGGAAGAAGAGACTGAAGAAACATGACAGACGTTGAATGTCAATCCAACGATCAAGGTTGGCACAATCGTTTGTTGACTAAGCCGACACCAAGTAGCATACTTTTTATATATAGGAAGAAAAGAAAAACTAGGCTCGTTCGCCTGATAACATCCCCGAAACTACGACTGTTTGAACTTGCGTCGCAACTGAAACTGCGAGGAAAATGCGTTTGTCTGCCGTCCTCCTACCAGGGAACGTTCGCCACATAAGTGATTAGCACCCTTGGTTTTCAACCGAGAAGTCTTGGGTTCGAATCCCAGGAACTCTCAATTTTGTCCTCCTTCCTTCCTCGCAAAAAAAGAAAGAAAATCAAAGACTTGAGAAGGCGTACAGAACAAGCTAGTATACCAGTAAAGAGACGTTGTTGAGTTTTAGAAAAAGAGAGACGCGCTCCTGTAGCTGGTTTCAATCCAAACCTAGACTATGATTATATGGTGCTATGCTACTCTGTAAGTAATGAAACTGACATATCCAACGTTCGATTCTCCTCTTCTCTACTTACTTTGCCTAGCATCAAAAGCTCTGGCCGCAGCAACAATGTCTGTCGGCTGCTCATCCACCTGCTCTTCAGCAGGCAACAACCAGATATGCGCCAAGTCACCACCCGTACCATTGCCTGTGGGTCTCTTCACACCCCCACTGGCACACTCACCTCAACCAGTTGCTCATCGCAACCCGCTGCCATTGGTGTGGTGCCACTGCTACAAATCACGCAGAGTAATCCATCATGTCTCAACCACAATCCTCAACCCTGGCCAAGTCTTCTATGAATGCCCGAATCATGGGGTAATAATATGTTTAAGTGTTGTCCTGCCGCTTTCAGTTGCTGATTTTTTTAATAGTTTGGTTGATGATCTTCCAATTTGATTCGTGCAGAAAAGGGAAGATTCGTGTGATTTGTATTTCTGGGAAGTTGCTGATGTGGGGGAATGCAACTACGATGATTATTTGGTTAGGTGAGGAATCCCAATACCAGCAGGTTGGGGTGTTGGACAAGTAACTGAAGGAACGACGGAAGAGGAAGATGCAGAGCAGAAGGTTAAAGATGCAGTTCCTCTGATCATGGCCAAGAAACAACTGTTGAACGGCCTTGACAGCAATGAGGAGATGAAAGAGATTGTGAAGATAATGGGCAAAGTCGATGTGCTTTGTAGGATCATTGTCTCTTTATTTGAAGTGTATGTAGCACTCATGATGTATTCAGTGGCTATGACATGAGCACTTTGCTGAAACTAGTAATGAATGAAACCTCTTTAGCAAGGTAGGCATAGTGTTGTGAACATCTAATTATTTCTATTAGCGGAAATCAGGGGGTATCCCCTTTTTCTCATAAATATATAAATAGCAGAGGCACTTTTGCTAATAAATAAATAAATTAGCAGAGGCCCTATCGGGTCAGCTTTGTTCCCATTCGAAGACGTCGAGCAAGTTGCAGTCCAACATCAAACTATGTCATCAAATTCAAGTTTCATCGCCAAATATGAGTACAACTAAACAACAATGTCATCATGTTTTAGTCATCATACAATCACCAAACACAAATCAACATACATAACAAGTGATGTTCTCACAACAAAAATACTAAACAACAAGTTCATCAGGTTTCAGTTGTCATAGCAAACAGAATTTCACATAGTAGATAAAAAACATCTTCTGACAGGCAAATATGACAAAAGCAATCTAATCATCATCTGCAGCAGCAGCGTCAACATCTTCGCCATGTGTATCAGTCTGAATCGTAATTCCTCGAAGTGTCACCTTCTTCTTCATCCTCAATGTCCTCGAAAGTTGGCTTCTTTTTGATCAAGTCTTGTATGTCCACAACCCGACATGCAATCTTTTCGCCAACGTCATTGATGTGATGGTTCTCAAAGATATTAGGAACATCTGTGGAATCTTGTACATCAGGAGCAGTGTAAGCATCATCTTGTTGTGCAACTTCATTAAACGAATTCCTCTGCTCAAACCTTTGCAATACTCTCTAGTCATCGCTACGTGCAAATGTGTCTTCCAAGAAAAATATCTGTGTTGCTTGATTTGCCAAAATAAAAGGCTTGTTGGTCTGGTACGCCGCCTTGACATTGATGAATTTGAAATAATCATCAGCTCTGGGTTCTGCGATCCTGGAAAACAGGTTATACCAACGACAGCACAACAGAACCACACACCGATGAACCTCGAAACTGGAGATATACCGCAAGTGAACAATGTTTGTTATGTTAGCATACATTTCAGTTATCACTTCGCCGTACTTATCGGTGCTCATGATGGCACTATTTTGTGCCTTCCTGCCTTCATCGTGTGCAAGGGTGTTGTAGCGCACATCTCCAACAACGCAAGATTCATAATGTCTTACCTAAGTATCAGGACCCATTGCTAGTGCGTAAAGGGCATCATCAACTGCCTGCCCATCATGCCGCATCTTCTTAACCTATGGTTAGAAAATAGACAAGCTGATCATCTTATGTACTCAGTATATTAAAAAAACTGACAGTGCAATTCAAAAGCTTACATGGCTCTTGAACCATTTCGCAAATCCTGCCATAACCAGTTTGTCAATGTTTCTTGGATTTTGTGGTAGTAACTCCTTTTTGTAGATGCTGCACAACATAGTGATCGTGTCAAACATCTAAATATATAAGAATGTGCTGCAAGTTTACTAGATTATGATGTATAAGCTGCAGTACTTAGCACTTACTTGATATAAGGTAGTATCTCAGGACAGTTATTCTACACATACCAAACCATTTTGTCCAAAGCTTCAGGTTTGTCGTCTTGTCGACTCTTCCCTGTAACTCGAACAAAACAATCAAAAACATTGAGCCCGGGATTGTATTCACCCACCTCTTTGCTAAGCTGATCAGCTATTTCAATGTATTTTGAGCAGAATGTCAACGCTTCTGCAACAATGTAGGCCTCTGTAATGGAACCCTCAGGTGTAGCTCTATTCCTAACATAGCCCTTGAAAGTGCCTAGCCGCCTTTCAATAGGGTACATCCATCCATACTGTACTGGACCTCTAAGTAGTGCCTCATCAGGTAGATGAACAACCAAATGCACCATCACATCAAAGAAGGCTGGATGATATATCTTCTCATGGTCGCATAGGATAGTTGGTATCTTGTCTCTAAGACACTCCAAAGCATCTATCCTGATATTTCTACTGTAGAGTTCCTTGAAGAATTGTCCCAACTCTGCAACTGCTATGTATAAGTTAGGGCGGACCAATCCTCTAAGGATAATAGGTAAAACCCTTTGAAGTGGGACGTGGTAGTCATGAGTTTTCAACCCTTGTACCTTGCTTCCATCCGCACTAACTCTCCTTTCAGGGTTGGAATCAAATCCATGTGGGAATCTCAGACGTGACAGGACCTCATGGAATTCTTTATTTTTACCTTGTCCAAGACGTACACAGATGGTGCCATATCCCGTGGTTTACCTTCATCTTGCACCTGCAAATCCTTTTTGATACCCAGGTGTGTCAAATCAATCCTAGATTTTAAGGTATCTTTCATCTTGCCTTCAATATTAAGAAGTATGCCGCAGATCCAAATCTTTCCAATACTCGAAGTCCCACAAAGTGGACCTGCGGGTAAACAATAATCTCTCTTCTGCCTTGCCACACTTCCTTTTCCCTCTACCATTATCAGGATGGTTTCGTGGTGTAATATGCATGGCCTTCTCTAATTCCACTTGCAACTCACCAGTGGTGAGCCTCTTTGGCGCATCACGGTTTTCATGCTTTGCATTGAACACATATCTTTAGTATTTTGTAGGACGCGGCTTGTCCTTGGCAAGGAAATGACGGTGTCCAATGTAACAGATCTTGCTAAGTATCGCGTATGAGAGCGGATTCCTGTCACAACGAACACATGCATTGTAACCATGTGTTGTTCACCTTGACATAGTGCCCAAAGCCGGATAAGCATGGATGCACCAAATTATAATAGCACATAGAAAGAAATCAGCTCGTGGGCTGCTATATAGGTCTCGAGTGAGAACACCCCTCCATAGCTATTGAAGTTCCTCCACAAGAGGCTCCATGAATAAATCAAAATCCTTTCCAAGACTTTTTGGACCTGGGATGAGCAAGGCCATCATTTGGTTTGATTCTTTGGTGCAAACATTTGGAGGGATGTTGTAAGGGATAACAAGCACTGGCCACAGGAAAAACATATATGGTTTTTTATGAAGTCTAGAAAAAAATCTAGGTCGATGTCTAAAGCTATGGCAAGATATTTGGACAATCAGATCTAAGTAACGAAATATATGTAATGCTAATTCAACAAACATATTTGAGTGCTAAATTATAGGAGGCTGTTTCAGCAGTCAATGAGGCCGAGCACACAGCCATCGAAGGCCATCTCAGCAACAAAGATCGAGTATAAAACGGTGTAGAGCTATTTCACCTAACAGATTGGCTACTGGACCATGGCAATCTATGTCACAATAAATATATGGAAGGATATTTTAGCATAATCGGGCTTGGCATGCCATCTCAGCTAAGCAGATTGAGTGTAGAAAAGGGCAAGAAAGCTTCTTAAGCAGAGCATATTGATGTAAACTACTTCGGCAAACAGTGAGATTAACGGCGTCTATTAGCTAATATTCAACGCTATACCGACATGCACGGGGCCTCAGTTTAGAATGTGCATACTATGGGAGAAGCTGACCGCCGTGCGTCTCCACAAGAACGTCGCCAGCGGTAGCGGTGCGGCTCGAGGACGGCAGTATACGAGAGAGTAGTGTGGGAGCGAGAGGATCACCGTGCGCCCCCTCGATGAACTGCGGCACCGACGTATCAGCGCGGCGGGGAGGGCGGCTTTGGCGGAGCGAATCCGGGGGGTTTGGGGAATATTATAGGCTAGTTGGCCGAAGGGTGGTTGAATTTGGGATTTGGGGGGATTTTTGCATGGTGGGCGGGAGGAGTTTGGCGCATGGTCATTGTCGGTGTCAAAACCGGCGGATCTCGGGTAGGGGGTCCCGAACTATGCGTCTAGGCGGATGGTAACAGGAGGCAGGGGACACGATGTTTTACCCAGGTTCGGGCCCTCTTGATGGAGGTAATACCCTACGTCCTGCTTGATTTTTCTTGATAATATGAGTAGTACAAGAGTTGATCTACCACGAGATCGAAGAGGCTAAACCCTAGAAGCTAGCCTATGGTATGATTGTTGTTGTTCGTCCTACGGACTAAACCCTCCGGTTTATATAACACCGGAGGGGGCTAGGGTTACACATAGTCGGTTACAAGGAATGAAATCTACATATCCGTACTGCCAAGCGTGCCTTCCACGCCAAGGAGAGTCCCATCCGGACACGGGACAAAGTCTTCAATCTTGTATCTTCATAGTCCAACAGTCCGGCCAAAGGATATAGTCCGGCTGTCCGGATACCCCCTAATCCAGGACTCCCTCAGTAGCCCCTGAACCAGGCTTCAACGACGATGAGTCCGGCGCGCAGATTGTCTTCGACATTGCAAGGCGGGTTCCTCCTCCGAATACTTCATAGAAGATTTTGAACATGAGGATCGTGTCCGGTCTGCAAAACAAGTTCCACATACAACCGTAGGGAGAATAATATTTTCACAAATTTAATCTGCCGACTCATTTAGTAGTGTGACATCACACCACAGCCAAGTCTTTACTCGAATCATTTTTCATAACCAATCTCAGCGTGTTTCGCGAGGCGGTTTCCTTGGCACTTCTTGTCGAAGCAGAGATCGTGTCCCCTTTATTACGGGATTCTCATCAATACGGACGTGGGTAACCCAACCGTGCCTATTGGTAGGACTCCTATATCTTAGGCAAGTCCCAAACGGCTATGAGGAGGACGCTTGATATTCACCCTCTTTATAAAGGGGACAAGGCCTTTTCCTCTCGATCTTAATCGAATCCGCCTCCCGCCTCAAGTTCCAACACCCAAAGCTTAGGTTTAGGCACTTCGGACCTTCAACTATGTCCGGATCCAACCTTCAAGGTCGGTGGATGCCTTCCTCCGTCACGGAGGAGGACATTAAGAAGTTGAGAGAGGCCAGATATCTGATCGCCGAAATTTGGCATCGGCTGCCTGCCCGAGGGCAAGTCGTCCCTACTCCCGAACCCAACGAGAGCGTCGTGTTCGTCTCCCACTTCCTCCGAGGACTAGGCCTCGCTCTGGATCCCTTTGTTAGAGGTCTTATGTTCTGTTATGGGCTAGATTTTCACTATCTGGCCCCGGATTCCCTTCTTCACATCTCGACATTTATTGTCGTATGTGAGGCCTTCCTCCGCATTACCCCTCACTTCGGCCTGTGGCTCAAGACCTTCGATGTGAAGCCGAAGATGATCGAGGGGCAGCACACAGCGTGTGGAGGCGCTTCAATAAGCAAAATTGTTGACGCTCCATGGCATGGGGGTTACTTCCTAGAGGTGTCCGGATTGTGGCAGCGGGAGTGGTTCTACATCACAGCTCCCCGAAGTGCCAAGTGGGTAGCTGCCCCCACCTTTCGCTCAGGCCCCACCACAACTGATGTCATGGATTAGCAGGGGGCTGAGCTGGGGTCCAGCAAAGGATGTGCCAATACTGCAAAGCCGTATCCGAGATCTCTTTGAGAGAGATTTCAGTCTGGTTATGGTAGTGCAAGTCATGCTAGTTCGTCAAGTCCAGCCTTGCAAATGCCGGCCCCTTCGCATGTGGGAATTCAACCCGGAAGGACCACGAGATATTCAACATTTCCTCGGCATGATGCACGAAGAGATGTACAAATTGTTCTTCGGACCACAAATAATGTGTCCGGACATCACTGAGGATGCAGGTCTGAGCTGCAATCGCCCGGATACCCAAGTAAGTAGCCCCGCATCTGAACACACTGCCCGTTTATTTATCGCAACATTGCCCTAAAAAAGCCACTCTTTGACCCAGGATTGGATAGCGAAGGCAAAGTTGATCAGGTGTTCAGCCCCCCTCCTTGAGACCTCACCAAATCCCGTGCTAACCCGGATGCTGGAGATCGCGCCTTATCAAGCGCCCTCAGGAGAAGATAAAGGGGGGAACAAGGAGGCTAGCGCCTCCACGAAGGAGGTTAGCCGGGGGGAGGAACAGAAACTTCCTCTCCCCAGGGATGGAAGAGAACCGCCTCTAAGGACCCGGAGACAACGGTCTCCTAACGGGGAAGAAATCTCCGCCGGAGGGTCCTGCCCTGGGGGATACCCTGGCTATACTATGCCCTCAAGGGGATCAGCCCTCCACCGAGCTGTAAGTAAAAGGTTAAATGAAAATATCTCGCTTTACCTCTGAGGAAAATAACCGAGGCATTTATCTTGCAGTTCGGATCTTAGCCCTTCTCAGCAGAGCTCGTCTTTAGGGGATCTTCTTCCAGAGATGATGGAGAGCGAAACGCCTCCCCCTGCCATACCGCCTCATGAGGTGGGCGACCCCGAGGTGTCATCGCGGAGGGTTTCTCTTGATCCGGCAAGGCCAGAAGGTAATCCTATGGCCACCCGAAGTCCTCAGTATCCGGCTCTTGAAGAGAGCAATCAAAAGAGTCCAGCACCGTCTGGTGTGCGGTCGGACGTACTGAGGGATCTGCTAGAGCAAGCGGCTATCTCAGAAGAGCACCGCACATTGATGGGTATGGTGATTGAAAGGATTTCGTCCGCCGAAAGCAGGTTGCATGAAGCCTTTATGAGTCTACTGGCGGGTTTTGAGGTACACGAAATGATGTACATTTTTTACAGTACTGCACATTTTTAGATGTGCACTGTATAGTAGCCCCTAAGACTCTGTTTGTCGTCGAAAACGGCGGCAAACAGAGGATCATAGTCCCAGGTAATAACCAGACCGCCTTTATGTGCAGGTGGTTTAAGCTCCGGTGGCTAGCCGGACTGATGGGTTTGCCGAACTAAAGCGGCAACTAGATGCGGCAGATGTCGACATCGTGCTTGTTAACAAGCGGCTTGACGAGGCACATGGTAGGTGATTTTTCTGGTGAATGTCACATAGTAAGAGCAGCATGATGCCAGTATCTTTAATATGTTGTGACTGCAGATGGAGCTGCCACCGTGGAGACCCTTCGGGCGGAGCTTGCCCGAGCCCAGGAACAAGCAAGGAGTAATAATGTTAAGGAGGCCGAAGAGTTAAGGGCCGAACAGGCCGCACATTGCGAGAGCAAAGAAAAGATTGCCAAGATGGCCGTGGAGTTAAAAGATGCTGCTGACCGTTACCAGCTTCTTGAAGAAGAAAACCGGGCGAAGGCGACGGGCCTGGAGAAGCCCCGGGTGGCTGCCAAGGAAGCCCGCTCCAAAGTTAGAGCAACGAAGGAGGAGCTGAATCAAGCTGCGGATATCGTTTCTGGGAAGCCCTTCTTGTTGCGGACTAAGTTCGCAGATCCGAAATATGCTCCTCTAGACCGGCTATGGAGTCCTATGGACGAGTACATGGATTTGGCTGCGAGTGCTGCTGATGCGGCTGAGTACTTCAAGGATCAGAAAGGTCCTGAAGTGGAGAGGCTGTTCTGGCCACAGTTTCACGCTCCAGTCCGTCCGATGTTGCTGAATGAGCGATTGACCGGTTGGGCCGAGCTCCATAGATTATCCGGACTTGCCATCAGGTCTGTTGTGGATCATCTGTGGCCAGGAGGGCCAAGGACGAATAGCTACTTTAGCTTAGTGCAACAATTCCTTGGTGATGTGCCACACATCGATGCTGTAAAGTGGTCGGCGTGCATAGAAGGCTCGTGGATGGCCCTTGCCCGTGTCAAAACATACTGGGCAGAGATGGATGCCACCACTGTTGCAGCACAGGGTTCGGCCATAGGCCAAGTGGCTGCCGAGCTCTACTTTGAAGAAGTTCTTGAAGGCGCTCGTTTGATAGAGGCTCAGGCTCGAAGAATATTATGTTTAAGTGACATGTATTCCCATTGTAAGAACAATGTTTTATTGATGAAGGATGTATTTATACTTTTGCCCGAAAGTACTATGATGCCTCCTGTGCGGCCATTTATGTATATGTATATATATAACCTGAAAGATGGCAGTCATCGGCTTTAGCCCCCACGCATATAATGCGGGAGTGTTCACAGAAGACGCATGTTCACACTTGATCCAACGTCTTGGTCCATTAAGGAGGTGATAGTGCAGCGAACTAGGCAATCGGACTATAATGCTTTAACACTTTCACTTAGCCAGAGGAGTTTGACAGTGGGGCTACTATATAGCCCCTGGTGGCTCCGCGCTCATCCGAATTCAGGGCGCATACATGCCTGGCCGGGAAACAGCCCTTCGTTAAGGCGGAGGAATCCCGAAGATTCTGCTAGGTCATCGAGTGGTTGACCAGTCTCACGCTATATCATGACAGTCAGTTTTTGGCTTTCTCTATTGAGGTGCTCGTCCGGATGAACCATGGCACAATCGCAGTAGTTCTCCTGGTGCCGCCTTAGCTGATAGAGTGGAACGTAAGGTAGCAAAACACAGGAGCCGGGCAAACCCAACATTTGACCAAAGACATGATTCGGAGCTGATGCATATAAGGCCAAACTCGCGACGCCGAACACTCCCTAAGGTATTCGGTCTTCATGATGTAAACCGGGCCTAAACAGTGCCCTTTGTAATAAGCCCCTAGTGTCCAGGTATGTGCAATATTCTGACGTGGCCACATGCCAATACGTCAGCATCCTTCTCAATTGTACTGAGAATCCGGGGGATGTGTATCAACAAGAGACAGTAAAAAAGGTTTACGCAGGGTCTTAATCTAAAAAGAATCCTTGGAACGGGTCCCTGCTGCACGTCTGCGCCTGTGTCTCCGTTGTGCTGTATCCTGGACGGGTGTAGCACGATGGTCATCTGTAAAAGAGAGGAACTTAGTTGAAAAGTTATCATGCAAAAAGGTAGGTTATACTAAATAAACCATGTATAGTTCAAGATAAGTAAGGTTGAGCCTAATTGCCACTTGTTTACACGCGTTGAGCCCCTTGTATTGTTATAGGGGTATAGCCATCAAACCTATATCAATTATATATAGCCGCACTGGACTCGTCTAACCGTGTCCGTGGTCTTAACAACCTGTCAGATGCTCTAGTTGGTGAGGCCGTCTACTGTGCGGCTGCCAAGGCGGCCGCATGGTGTTTCGCGCGCAAGGAGCGCTCAATATTTCCATTTACTATAATGATGCCACGTGGACCGGGCATCTTAAGCATGAGAGAAGCGTAATGCGGTATTGCGTTAAAGCGAGCGAAAGCTTCACTTCCGAGTAGTGCTTGATAGCCACTTTGGAACGGAGCGATGTGGAAGGTTAAATTTTCGATGCAGAAGTTATCGGGAAAGCCAAATATAACCTCTAGTAGCAGGGAGCCCGTGCAATGGGATTCTGGGCCTGGCGTTACTCCTTGAAAGGTAGTATTGCTATGGCTGATTTTTGTTGGGTCTATCCCCATTTTGCGGACTGTGTCCTGATATATCAGGTTTAAACTACTGCCGCCGTCCATCAGGACTCGTGTGTAGTGGTATCCGTCAATTATCGGGTCTAACACCAAGGCAGCCCATCCTGCATGCTGGATACTTGCCGAGTAATCCCGATGGTCAAAGGTGATCGGTTGGGATGACCAGTGGCAGAACTCCACGGTGATAGGGCCCTGGGGCATGTGTCTCTAGGAGTGCCCTTTGTTTCTCCCCTTCTTCACGTGTAATACGTTTACTGTTTTGATTTCTGGCAGGAATTTCTTTTGTTCCCCAGTGCTTTGCTTGCGAGGCTCGTCCTCGTCTTCGCTTGGTGTATCCTGCCCCTTGTGTTCGGTGTTGAGCTTGCCGGACTGCTTGAAGACCCAACATTCTCTATGGGTATGATTTGCAGGTTTATCGGGGGTGCTGTGGATCTGGCATATTTTGTCCAGAATCTTGTTTAGGCTGGACAGTTCGTCTCTGTTGCCTTTGGAGGGCAGCTTTTGCTGACCTGGCTGAGAGCTTCTGAATCCGGCGTTTACCGTTGTGCTCTTCGGGCTGTCTTCTTTATTTCGGCGCTTGTTTTTGCTGCATCGTGGTTTCTCGTTTCCGCCCCTGACTTCAGATGTACTTGGGTTGCTGGTGCTGCATCAGGCTAACCAGCTGTCCTCGCCCGCGCAAAAGCGGGTCATGAGGCTTGTTAATGCTGCCATTGTTCTCGGCTTTTCTTGGCCGAGGTGTCTGGCAAGCCATTCGTCTCGAACGCTGTGCTTGAAAGCTGCGAAGGCTTCGGCATCCGGACAGTCGACTATTTGGTTCTTTTTAGTGAGAAATTTGTTCCAAAGCTTTTGGGCTGACTCTCCGGGCTGTTGAGTTATATGACTTAAATCGTCTGCATCTGGTGGTCGGACATAGGTCCCTTGAAAATTTGCCCGAAAAGCGTCTTCGAGCTCTTCCCATCTTCCAATGGAGTTTTCGGGGAGGCTTTTAAGCCAGTGCCGAGCTGGCCCTTTGAGCTTGAGGGGTACGTACTTGATGGCGTGGAGATCATCTCCTCGAGCCATGTGGATATGGAGGATGTAGTCCTCAATCCAGACCCCAGGGTCTGTCGTTCCGTCGTACGCCTCTATGTTTACGGGTTTGAATCCCTCTGGAAATTCATGGTCCAGCACCTCATCGGTGAAACATAGGGGGTATGCGGCACCCCTGTATTTGGGTGTACCGTGGTGTTCGAATTTTTGTTGCGTTGCATTGTGTGCTGGAGCGCGCTTGCTTGGCCCGTAGATGGATCTAGTTGCGTCGTCCTTTTGATGCGAGCCCTCATGTGGATCGCGTACTGGCTTGTGTGCGGCATCGTTTGCCGCTCTATGTTGGCCACGAGGTCGTCTATCCGACCGGATGGCTGTTTTGTTTTTTGATTGTGGGGGATCTAAGGCGTCCTCATCGAATTCAGGTAGCAACTTTCACTTTGGGTAGCTCTTTGTGTGGCGACTACCGCCGTACTTTGCTACAGTGTTGAGTACTTTACTCCATCTAATTCTGAGTGTGTCTTGTGCAGCCCTGAGCCTTTGCTTCTGCTTTTTCAGACTCCTCGCGGTGGCGACAAGCCTTTGATGGGTATTCTGTTGCTCCGGGTGCCTGTCCGGTGTGATGTCATCCGGACTGTTGTCTTCGCCGGAGTCGGGTTGTTCGGTTTGATTCTCCGTGTTGCCGTGGTTGGACGGTGGTTCAATACCGTGTTCGTCGTCCGCTGGCTCACCCTGCTCTATCGTTGGGTCTGTATGATCGATGTTTCTGCCGAGGCGGGATTTGGAGCGGCGCTTACGCCACCGCTTTGACTACTTCTCGTGGGATCGATCCTTCGCTGCGTCCTTCCGTTCCTCATCGTCGTTTTCTTTGGGCGTGTCCACCATGTATACATCATATGATGAAGTGGGCGTCCAGTGCCCTGTGGGCAGTGGCTCCTGTTCGTCTCCTACATCGTCGTCCATACCGTCGATGTCTTCGGAGTCGAAGTCGAGCATGTCGGTCAAATCGTCAACAGTGGCTACTAAGTGGGTGGTGGGTGGGCGGCGAATTTCTTCATCATCCGCATCCCAATCCTGCCGGACATAGTTCAGCCAAGACTCTCCCGACAAGGAGAGAGACTTTGATGAATTCAGTATGTCGCTGAAGGGCGAGTGCTGAAAGATATCCGCGGAGGTGAACTCCATGATCGGCGCCCAGTCGGATTCAATAGGCACGGGCGCAGGCGGTTCGGAGTCCATGGCCGGGGAAGGATCCGGTAGTTCGGCGACACGGCTCTCGTTAGGGGTGAAGTTAGTATTTGGCTGTATCGCCGCTGAGAGTGCGGCCTCCATGGCGGGGTCTATCCACCCGTCCTTGGATGGCGCAACTGGCTCTGAATTGAGGGTCGGAGCGGTCGTCGGTGCGATCTCCCGAACACTGTCCGATGGTAGAGCTAAATCATGCTCATCGTGACCGTGCGGCGCACTTGGCAAGGGCTCGAATCTGTCGAAGATCAAGTCTCCGTGGATGTCGGTCGTGTGGTTTATGCTTCCAAACCTGACCTGGTGGCCAGGGGCGTAGCTCTCGATATGCTCCAGATGGCCAAGCGAGTTGGCCCGCAGGGCGGAGCCGCCGAATACAAAGATCTGTCCCGGGAGAAAAGTCTCACCCTGGACTGCATCGCTATCAATGATTGAAGGAGCCATCCAGCCTAACGCTGACGACACAGAGGAAATCTCAATGAAAGCACCAATATCGGTGTCAAAACCGGCGGATCTCGGGTAGGGGGTCCCGAACTGTGCGTCTAGGCAGATGGTAACAGGAGGCAGGGGACACGATGTTTTACCAAGGTTCGGGCCCTCTTGATGGAGGTAATACCCTACGTCCTGCTTGATTGTTCTTGATAATATGAGTAGTACAAGAGTTGATCTACCACGAGATCGAAGAGGCTAAACCCTAGAAGCTAGACTATGGTATGATTGTTGTTGTTCGTCCTACGGACTAAACCCTCCGGTTTATATAGACACCGGAGGGGGCTAGGGTTACACAGAGTCGGTTACAAGGAAGGAAATCTACATATTCATACTGCCAAGCGTGCCTTCCATGCCAAGGAGTCCCATCCGGACACGGGACGAAGTGTTCAATCTTGTATCTTCATAGTCCAACAGTCCGGCTGTCCGGATACCCCCTAATCCAGGATTCCCTCAGTTATTTTCTCCAAGTGCAGCCCCACGTGTCAGTGACGAGGGAAGCCGAAGCGCGTTCTGTTTGCATGAGACGTGTGTAGGACCGACCATGTGTGGGGTGCAATGCGACCGCGACATGCGTGTTTTGAGTGTATTGCCTTTTTCCCTTTTAAACTTGGTACTTCGCCCCCTAAAGAAAACTTGGTGCTTCGCGCGATCCATCGATACTACTACTAGTAATCCTTAATCCCGACAAAAACGGTGCGACCGGGTCTTTTCCCACGCGATATGCTAGGAGGTTGGCTTAGTTGGTTTTTTTAGGACGAGTAATGCTACACCTATGTAATCCCAATATGAAACGTGTGAGTTGTTGATTGTAGATTGGGGGGAGGGAGGGTCCCACCACCATGAAAATTAGGGGGGAGTGAGGCAATTTACGTTAACCCTTTCGTAGGTTCCCATAGATGTAGAAATATGTGAAATGCGTGAATGTAAAGTGGACGCACTATTGGAGTGCCTAAGATAAATTGTGTATGTAGACCCTATGTGTTTATTTACTTCGCATGTTAGCTTTGTCTCAGGTCAAACATTCTAAGTTTATACACACAAAAACGAATCATCATTCCATATACTCCCTTCGTCCGAAAATTCTTGTCTTAGATTTGTCTAAATACGAATGTATCAAGTCACATTTTAGTATTAGATACATCCATATCTAGATGAATATAAGACAAGAATTTTGGGACGGAGGTAGTATTTTCATACTCCTACAATATATCTTACTATTATTGTGAAAGTTCATATACACTGGACGAGATTAATGCAAACACGACAGATTTTCATTACATTTCGAACTTCTATAGGACAGAAAAATAAAAGAAACCCGACCCTAAACCTATTCTACGGCGGCGATCGACGTCCTCCATCTACGATCTCCATGTACGGGGGTGGGGTTCAAGACCCGTGAAGTGAAGGTGTGGTCTCTGGCGAGGAAGAGTAGAACACGAGAGATGGACTGGCCAGTTGGCACACCATGCCCTGCCGCCTCTCATGCCCTACTCATCCTCGGAGGAGTCCCCGACCTCGGCGGTGCCGGTGGATGTGTGGTTGATGATGATGGACGTGGATGGTCCGTCGCTTCACCTGCCACATGCGTCAGCGAACGTTGGACAGTGGCCAGCAGGGCGCGTGGCTGACGGTGCTCCGTCGTCGGCCGCCAGCGTGGCCACCGCTTGTGCGGTCGCTTCCGCGTCCGGCTACGCCACTATTGCGTCGCGAGCGGCGACTTGACTGAGGGCGGTGAGGGAGTCCTGGATTAGGGGGTCTCCAGACAGCCGGACTATCTCCATTGGCCGGACTGTTAGACTATGAAGATACAAGATTGAAGACTTCGTCTCATGTTCGGATGGGACTCTACTTGGCGTGGAAGGCAAGCTAGGCAATACGTATATGGATATCTCCTCCTTTGTAACCGACCTTGTGTAACCCTAACCCTCTCCGGTGTCTATATAAACCGGAGGGTTTTAGTCCATAGAAAAACAATCACAACATACAATCATACCATAGGCTAGCTTCTAGGGTTTAGCCTCTCTGATCTCGTGGTAGATCTACTCTTGTAACACCCATATCTTCAATATTAATCAAGCAGGACATAGGGTTTTACCTCCATCAAGAGGGCCCAAACCTGGGTAAAACTTCGTGTCCCTTGCCTCCTGTTACCATCCGGCCTAGATGCACAGTTCGGGACCCCCTACCCGAGATCCGCCAGTTTTGACACCGACATTGGTGCTTTCATTGAGAGTTCCTCTGTGTCCTCGCCGTTAGGCTTTATGGATCCTACTATCATCGGTAGCGATGCGGTCCAGGGTGAGACTTTTCTCCCCAGACAGATCTTCGTATTTGGCGGCTTTGCACTGCGGGCTAATTCGCTTGGCCATCTGGAGCAGATTAAAGGCTACGCCCTTGGCCATCAGGTCAGATTTGGAAGTTTGAAATACACAGCCGACATCTGCGGAGACTTGATCTTCGACGGATTCGAGCCACAGCCGGGCACGCCGCACTGTCTCGATGGGCATGATCTAGCTCTGCCACCGGACGGTACTCCAGAGGCCGCGCCCACACCAGCTCCGACCCTCACCTCGGAGCCAACTGCGCCAATCGAGGACGGGTGGCTAGACACCGCCTCAAGGGCTGCAGTCTCGATGGCGATCGAGCCAAACATCAGCATAATCCTCCGCACGGCCCGTGACTCCAAGGTGCCGGACTCTCTTCCGGACCCAGAATCATCCGCGCCCCCGCCAATCGAATCCGATTGGGCACCGATCATGGAATTCTCTGCCGCGGATATCTTTCAACACCCGCCCTTCGGCGACATCCTGAATTCACTAAGATCTCTCTCTCTTTGTCAGGAGAGCCCTGGCCGGATTATGGCTAACAGGATTGGGATGCGGACGATGAAGAAATTCGGCGCCCACCCACCACCCACTTTGTAGCCACTGTCGAGGATTTAACCGACATGCTCGACTTCGACTCCACAGACATCGACGGTATGGACAACGATGCGGGAGGCGAAGATGAACCACCGCCCACAGGGCGCTGGACGTCCACTTCATCATATGACGTATACATGGTGGACACACCAAAAGAAAACGACGACGAGGAACGGAAGGACGCACCGAAGGCTTGTTCCCTCGAGAAGCAGTCAAAGCGGCGGCGCAAGCGCCGCCCCAAATCCCGCCTCGCCAGAAATAACGACCACACAGACCCAGCATTGGAGCAGGGCGAGTCACTGCCGGACCATGGCAATACAGAAAATCAAACCGAACAAACCAATTCTGTCAAAGATAATAGTCCGGACGACACAACGCCAGACAGGCACCCGGTGCAGCAGAATGCCCGTCAAAGGCTTGTTGCCACCGCGAGGAGCCTAAAAAAGCAGAAGCAATGGCTCAAGGCTGCACAGGACACACTCCAAATCAGATGGAGTAAAGTACCCAACACAGCAGCGAAGTACGGCGACAATCGCCCCACAAAGAGCTACCCAAAGCAGAAATTGCTACCTGAATTCGATGAGGAGGCCTCAGACCCCTCACAACCAAAAATCCACCTAGCCGGATAGACGACCTCACGGCCAACATCAAGCGGCAAACAACGCCACTCACAAGTCAATACGCGACCCACGCGAGGGCTCACACCAAAAGGACAGCGCAACCAGGTCCATCTATGGACCACGCAAGCGCGCCCCAGCTTACAATGTAACACAACAAACATCCGAACAATGCGGTACACCCAGATACAGGGGTGCAGCACACCCCCTATGTTTCACCAATGAGGTGATGGACCATGAATTTCCAGAGGGATTCAAACCCGTGAACATAGAGGCATACGACGGAACAACAGACCCTGGGGTCTGGATCGAGGGCTATATCCTCCATATCCATATGGCTCGAGGAGATGATCTCCACGCCATCAAGTACTTACCCCTCAAGCTCAAAGGGGCATTCCGCCACTGGCTTAAAGGCCTCCCCGAAAACTCCATTAGAAGTTGGGAAGAGCTTGAAGACGCTTTTCGGGCAAACTTCCAAGGAACTTATGTCCGGCCTCCGAACGCGGATGATTTAAGCCATATAACTCAACAGCCCAGAGAGTCAGCCCGAAAACTTTGGAACACGTTTCTTACTAAAAAGAACCAAATTGTCGACTGTCCGGACGCCGAAGCATTGGCAGCTTTCAAACATAGCGTCCGTGACGAATGGCTTGCCAGACACCTCGGCCAAGAAAAGTCAAGAACGATGGCAGCATTAACAAGCCTCATGACCCGCTTTTGCGCGGGTGAGGACAGCTGGCTAGCCAGATGCAGCACCAGCGACCCCAGTACATCCGAAGTTAGAGATGGAAATAGGAAATCATGGCGCAACAGCAATAACAAACGCCGGAACAAAGGAGACAACACGAAGAGCACGACAGGAAACGCCGGATTCAAAAGCTCTCGGCCAGGTCAGAAGCCGCCCTCTAAAGGCGCTAGAGACGAACTGTCCAGCCTGAATAAAATTCTGGACCAAATATGTCAGGTCCATAGCACCCCTAGCAAACCAGCCAATCATACCACAGAGAATGTTGGGTCTTCAAGCAGTCCGGCAAGCTCAACGCCGTACACAAGGGGGACGATACACCAAGCGAAGATGAGAATGAGCCTCTCAAGGGAGATGCGGGGGAACAAAAGAAATTTCCACCGGAAGTCAAAACAGTAAACGTGCTACACGTGATCAATGGAATAAACAAAACGGTACTCCCAGAAAAATACGCCCAAAGGCCTATCACCGCGGAGTCCTGCCACTGGTCGTCTCAACCGATCACTTTCGACCATCATGATTACTCAGCAAGTATCTGGCGTGCAGGATGGGCTGCCCTGGTATTAGACCCAATAATTGATGGATACCGCCTCGCACGAGTCCTGATGGACGGTGGCAGTAGTCTAAACCTGATATACCAGGATACAATCCGCGAAATGGGGATAGACCCAACAAAAATTCGCCATAGAAATATTACCTTTAAAGGAGTAACGCCAGGCCCAGGGGCTCGTTGCACGGGCTCCCTGCTACTAAACGTTATATTCAGCTCCCCCGATAACTTCTGTAGCGAACATATAACCTTCCACATCTCTCCGTTCCAAAGTGGCTATCAAGCACTACTCGGACGTGAAGCTTTCGCTCGCTTTAATGCAATACCACACTACGCTTCCCTCACACTCAAGATGCCCGGTCCACGTGGCACCATTACAGTAAATGGAAATATTAAGCGATTTCTGTGCGCCGAAGAGCGTGCGGCTGCCTTAACAGTCGCACACTAAAAGCGGTCTCACCAACTAATTGGCAGGTCCCCTATTACAATACAAGGGGCTCAACGGGCGCAGACAAGTGGCAATTCTTACTCACCTTGAATTATACATGGTTTATTTAAAAAACTATCTTTTTGCACGATAACTTTTTTACCTAAGCTCCTCTCTTTTACAGATAATCATCGTGCTACACCCGTCCATGATATGGCACAACGGAGACACAGGCGCAGACGTGCAGCAGGGACTCGCTCCAAGGATTCTTTTTAGATTAAGACCCTGCGTAAACCTTTTTTACTGTCTCTTGTTGATACATATCCACCGAATTCTCGGCACAATTGAGAAGGATGCTGACGTCTTGGCATGTGGCCATGTCAGAATAACGCACGTACCTGGACACAAGGGGCTTCTTACAAGCGGCACTATTTCGGCACGGTTTATACCATAAAGACCGAATACCTTAGGGAGTGTTCGGCGTCGCGAGTTCGGCCTTATATGCATCAGCTCCGAATCATTGTCTTTGCTCAAATGTTGGGTTTACCCGACTCCTGTGTTTTGGTGCCTTACGTTCCGCTTTGCCGGCTAAGGTAGCACCAGGAGAACTACTGCGATTGTGCCCTGGTTCATCCGGATGAGCGCCTCAGTAGAGAAAGCCGAAAACTGACTGTCATGATATAGCGTGAGACTGGTCAACCACTTGATGACCTATCAGAATGTTAGAATTCCTCCGCCTTAATGAAGGGCCATGTTCCGGCCAGGCATATGCGCACCCCGCGATCGGGAGAGTGCGGAGCCACCAGGGGCTATCTAGTAGCCCCACTGTCAAACTCCTATGGCTAAGTGAAAGTGTTAAAGCATTATAGCCCGGTTGCCTCGCTCGTTGCGCTACCACCTCCTTATCAGGACCAAGACGTTGGGTTAAGTGTGAACACGCATTTTTTGCGAGCACCTCCGCATTATATGCGTGGGGGTTGAAGCCGACGGCTGCAATCTTTCAGGTTATACACATGTATACATAAACTGCCGCACAGGAGGCATCATACTACTTTCAGGCAAAAGTATAAACACGGCCCTATAAAAACTTCATAAAAGCATTATGTTTACAATGAGAATACATATCACTCAAACATAATATTTTTCGAGCACTGGGCCTCTATCAAACAAGCACCCTCGAGAACTTCCTCGAAATAGTGTTCGGCAGCCACACGGCCTATGGCCGAACCCTGCGCCGCAACAGTGGTAGCGTCCATCTCTGCCCAGTATGCTTTAACACGGGCAAGGGCCATCCGCGAGCCTTCTATGCATGCCGACCTCTTCATCGCATTAATGCGCGGCACCGCACCAAGGAGCTGCTACACTAAGCTGAAATAGCTGTTCGGCTTAGGCCCTTCCGGCCATAATTGATCCACAACAGACCTCATGGCGAGTCTGGACAACCTATTCAGTTCGGCCCATTCGGCTAGCTGGTCAGTCAATGACAACGGACGCTCTGGAACGTGGAATTGCGTCCAGAACAGCTTGTCCACTTCACGATCTGTCTGACCGTGGAAATACTTGGCCGCATCGGCAGCGCTCGCCGCCAAATCCATATACGCATCTGCCGAGCTCCACAGCCGATCCAGAGGGGCATACCGTGGATCTCCGAACTTCCTTCATAACATGAAGGGTTTTTCAGCCGCAATATCCCTGGCTTCCTGCAGCTCCTCCTTCTTCGCTCTCATAGCAGAACGGGTGTCTTTGTCTGTCGCCGCGACCTTCTCAAGGTCGGTTGCCTTCGCTTGGTTCTCTTTCTCAAGGACCCGGCAACGGTCGGCAGTGTCTTCCAATTCTACGGCCATCTTGGCCATCTTCTCTTGGCTCTCGCAATGTGCGGCCTTCTCGGCTTTCAACTCTTCGGCCGCCTTCAAAGCAGCCGCATTACTACTCCTCGCTTGTTCCTTGGCTCGGGCAAGTTCCGCCCGCAAGGCTTCCACGGTGGCAGCCCCATCTGCAGTCACAACATATTAAAGATATTGGCATTATGCTGCTCTTATTATGTGGCGTTCACCGGATAATAACACTTACCCTGTGCCTCGTCAAGCCTCTTCTTAACAAGCTCGATGTCGGCGTCTCCCGCATCCAGTTGCCGTTTTAGTTGGGCAAACTCCCTAGTCCGGCTAGCCACCGGAGCTCCCACCACCTGCACATACAAGCAGATTGGTTATTGCCTGGGAATTTGATCCTCTGTTCGCCGCCGTTCTCGACGACAACCAGAGTCTCAGGGGCTACTATAACATGTGCAGTACTATCACATATTATCTCACATACCTCAAAGCCTGTCAATATACTCATAAAGGCTTCATGTAATCCGCTTTCAGCGGACGACATTCTCTCCATCACCGTACCCATCAGCGTACGGTGCTCTTCTGAGATGGCTGCTCGCCCCACCAACTCCCTCAGAACGTCCGACCGCACACTAGACGGTGCCGGACTCTTTCGTATGCTCTCTTCCGCAGCCGAACACTGGGGACTTCTGGGGTCTACGGGACTATCTTCTGGCCTCAGCGGATCCGGAGAGGCCCTCCGCGACGACACTTCAGGGTCGCCCGCTTCTGGAGCGGAGGAGTCCGTCGGAGGCGTTTCGCTCTCCATCATCTCCGGAAGAAGATCCCCCGAAGACGAACTCATTTGAGAGGGGCTGAGGCTTGAACTGCAAGATATATGCGGTGGTTGTTTTCTCAGAGGAAAAAGATAGCATACTCTTACTATTAAAATATTTTGGATCACTTACGACTCGTTGGAGGGCAGATCCCCTCGCGGACTTTGTGCGGCAAAAGCACCCCCCGAGGCAGGACCCTATGTGGGAGACTTCTTCTCCCGTTTGGAGGCTTCGGCTTCCGGATCCTCGGAAGCAGTCCTTTTCCTCCCTCGGTCGTCCTCCTTCGTGGAAACACTCATTCCCTCGGTCGGAGCGGGTAGCGGTGGGGCCCCGCGTTCGCCCGTATTATCCCCCTCGGTATCTTCCTTCAAGGGTTCCGGGCAAGGTGCGACCTCGAGCATCTTCTGCAATACCGGATTTTCCAAACCCTCAGGGAGGGGGGCTAAACACCGAATCATCTTCGCCTTCGTTAGCCAGTCCTGGTCAAAAAGCGAACTCTCAAAAATAACTTCGAATAAAAGACAGTGTGTTCGGCTAGAGGATTTCTTACTTGTTCGGCGACACGATTACTGCTCAGGCCCATGTCCTCGGTGATATCCGGACACTCCACTTGCGGTCCGAAGAATGACCTGTACATCTCCTCGTGCGTCAGGCCGAGGAAACTTTGAAAGGCATGTGGTCCCTCTGGGTTGAACTCCCACAAGCGCAGGGGCCGGCGTTTGCAAGGCTGGACTTGACGAACCAACATAACTTCTATTACCATAACCAAATTAAAATATCCCCCGAAGAGATCTTTGATGCAGCTTTGCAGTATAGGCACATCCTTGGCTGGACCCCAGCGCAGGCCCCTGCTAATCCATGACATCAGTTGTGGTGGGGGGCCCGGGCGGAAAGCGGGGGCAGCCGCCCACTTGGCACTTCTGGGAGCCGTGACGTAGAACCACTCCCGTTTCCATAATTCGGATACCTCTGGAAAGGAACCTTTCGGCCATGGAGCTCCTGCCATCTTGCCTATTGATGCACCTCCGCACACTGCATGCTGCCCCTCGATCACCTTCGGTTGTACTTCAAAGGTCTTGAGCCACAGGCCGAAGTGAGGGGTCACCCGGAGGAAGGCCTCACACACGACAATAAATGTCGTGATGTGGAGAAAGGAGTCTGGAGCTAGGTCGTGGAAATCTAGCACGTAATAGAACATCAAGCCCCTGACGAAGGGATCCAGAGTGAGGCCTAGACCTCGGAGGAAGTGGGAGACGAACACAACATTCTCGTTGGGTTCGGGAGTAGGGACGACCTGCCCTCGGGCAGGCAGCCCATGCGAAACCTCAGCGGTCAGGTATCTGGCCTCCCTCAACTTCTTAATGTCCTCTTCCGTCACGGAGGAGGGCATCCATCAGCCTTGAAGGCTGGATCCAGACATGATTTAAGATCCGGAGCACCTAACCTGGGCTTTGGGTGTTAGAAGTCGAGGCGGGGGAAGGGTTTGGTTGAGCACGAGAGGGAAAGAGCGAAAACCTTGTCCCCTTATAAAGAGGGTGAATATGAAGCGTCCTCTCCATAGCCGTTTTGGACTTAGCTATAATCTAGGAGTCCTAGACACGGTTGGGTTACCCACGAACCGCATTAATGAGAATCCCGTAATCAGGGGAACACGATCTCCGCTTTGGCAAGACGTGTCGAAAAACTGCTCGCATTATGTGCGGGGCTGGTTAAAAGAAACGGTTCGAATAATCACCGGGCCATGATGTAACGTCATGTTGCCAAAGCAAGCTAGCGGATTAGATTTGCGAAAGCATTATTCTCTACGGCGAAGTATGGAACTTATTTTGCAGCGTCGGACACTATCCTCGTATTCAAATTCTTCTGTGATGTATTCGGAGAAGGAACCCGCCTTGCAATGCCAAAGACAAATGCGCCGGACTCATCGTCATTGAAGCCTGGTTCAGGGGCTACTGAGGGAGTCCGGGATTAGGGGGTATCCGGACAACCGGACTATCTCCATTGGCCGGACTGTTAGACTATGAAGATACAAGATTGAAGACTTGTCTCGTGTCCAGACAGGACTCTACTAGGCGTGGAAGGCAAGCTAGGCAATACGTATATGGATATCTCCTCCTTTGTAACCGACCTTGTGTAACCCTAACCCTCTCCGGTGTCTATATAAACCGGAGGGTTTTAGTCCATAGAAAAACAATCACAACATATAATCATACCATAGGCTAGCTTCTAGGGTTTAGCCTCTCTGATCTCGTGGTAGATCTACTCTTGTAACACCCATATCTTCAATATTAATCGAGCAGGACGTAGGGTTTTACCTCCATCAAGAGGGCCCGAACCTGGGTAAAACTTCGTGTCCCTTGCCTCCTGTTACCATTCGGCATAGACGCACAGATCGGGACCCCCCTACCCGAGATCCGCCGGTTTTGACACCGACAGGAGGCGACCTTGAGCTTCATCCCCGAAGACAGGCTCTCCTGTAGAGCGTTCGCTCTCACGATCATGGCGGATGTGGTGCCAGGTAGCAGGATGATGTGCTATAGTGTGGAGTTTAGCTGGGCATTGCCGCTTTAAGTAGCGCATTCCCGTGAGGCCAAGCGTTCGGGTGCATCATTTAGTCGTCGGAGTTGGTTCCTCAGGCACCGAGCCTCTTAATGATGACATATGGACGGGCGGCATGAATGTGTGCAGCTGGCACTGGCTGGGAACGCACCACATGATGGCGCGATGGACGAATGTTTTTGGTGTGCCAGGGTAGTCACATGTGGTCGTGGCAATGTTGGAGATGCCCTTTGCTCACATGCGATCCCCACTTTTCATTGAAAAAGCAAGATGACCCGGCATGGTCTTAGGTCCTGGGGATGCACTTGGCCGAGCTACAACACTCCGCGGACGCGTCGCGGCGCGCGCACACTTCAACTCTGTAACACCCCGGATGTAACTTTCCCAATTTGAACTCCAACTCTTGCCGTTTCCGACGCTAAGTTATTTTATTTTCTCGGGTTCGGGTCTTTGCCTCCGTGTGTTGTGATAGTTGTCATGCATCTCATATCATGTCATCATGTGCATTGCATTTGCATACGTGTTCGTCTCATGCATTCGAGCATTTTCCCCGTTGTCCGTTTTGCATTCCGCCGCTTCGTTCTCCTCCGGTGGTCTTTTCTACCTTTCTTTCATGTGAGGGGATTAAACATTTCCGGATTGGACCGAGACTTGCCAAGCGGCCTTGGTTTACTACCGATAGACCGCCTGTCAAGTTTCGTATCATTTGGACTTCGTTTGATACTCCAACGGTTAACCGAGGGACCGAAAAGGCCTCATGTGTGTTGCAGCCCAACACAACTCCAATTTGGCCCAAAATCCACCTAAGCCTTCTCCATCATCTAGATCGTTCGATCACGATCGCGTGGCCGAAAACCGCACCTCATTTGGACTCTCCTAACTCCCTCTATGCCTATTTAAAGAACCCATTCGAATCCGGATCTTCCTCTCCCCCGAAACCCTAATTTTTCCCTCCGCGCCGCTGGACACGTTCGGGCGACGCCGGACAAATCCCGCCGCCGCTCCCAGCCTCTACCGTCACGCCACGTGTCCCTGTACCGCCACCCGCCGCCGCGCGGCCCAGGGAGCCCGGAGCCGGCCCCCGCGGCTCATCTCCCCCGCGCCGCCGCCCGAAGCCGCTTGCCTCCTCGCCCCGTTCGCCGGCCCCGCCGCCTCCGCCGCGAGCCGCCGCCGCCCGACGCCGCTCCGCCGCCACCGTGCGCCGCCACCTCGCCTCGTCGCCGGCCGCTGCGGCTCCGCCGCCCCTCGCCTCGGCCTCGCCTCCTCTCCTCCGCCCCGGTCTCTTCCTCCCCTCGGCCGCCTCTTCCTCCCGCTCCGGCCACCGCCCCGACCAACGCTCCTGCGAGGGATCCGGTCGACCTCGGATTGCGTGCCACCGAAACCCTAGATCTGGTGGTTCTTTTTTTGTAAGTCCCCGGAATTTTCTAGTCCATATGCTCCTGTTCATAGCCTCGTAACTTTGTATCCGTAGCTCCGATTCATGCATATAGTATATCAAAATGTTCATCTCAGAGAGTACATCATTTCATTCGATTGCATCATTTTCATTTGAGTTCATCTTGATGCCCGAAATGCTGTTAGAAGAGGGCTACTTGAGATAATTGTCAGATCTGCTGCTCCATTTAGCTTTTTGTCATTTTTGCCATGATTAATGTGTGCATGCTATGCCCATGAGTTCTACATATGTTTTGTTAAGAGTTTTGTCATCTTTCCAGAGGTGCAACCCATGTATTTTTGTGATGTGTGTGGTGACTAGCACAAGCTTGCAAAGTGGTGCACTTGTTAATTCTGTTTTCAGGGACTTAGCATTTCCACTAAGTCCTTGGTCTGTTTATCTCATATGGCCATATGTTCATGTTGTTTCCTAGTGATCCGTGCCTCTTTTGAGGATGATCAGTAAGGATGTTTTGTTAATCTTGTAGTGCTCTATCCATCCATGCCTTTGTTTGCAATTATGGAGCACCCTAGCTTGAGTCAATCGAGCTCTACTTTTGCTACTTTGTGAATCTGGGCAGATTGTCAACTTGTGTGCAATTTTGCCGATGATGTTGTAGTTGATCCGTGCATGATATGCTATTGTTCTTGCCATGTCTAGCTTGCATTTTGTGCCTTCTTGATGGGTGTATGCTTAGTTTATTATGACTTGCTCCGTATTGAGTGCATTGACCTCGTAAACATGCCTACTTGATATCTGTTTTCAGCATGCTCTAGTTTTCACTAAGTCTGTGATCTGATTTTGTTTTTGCTATGTTCACATGCTTGCAATTGTATTTTCTGATCCCTTTTGGCTCAAGGTCACTAAGGGACTTTTGTTAAGCTCTTTGAGTAGCTCCATGCTATGTTTTACTTTGACATGTTCAGGTCCTGTAACATGTAGTTTTGTTGCTCCGAAGAGGGCTACCTGATCTGAAATTCCAGACAAGTGTTAATTTCACTAAGTCTGAGATCTGTTTGCCATATGCATTTTTGCCATGCTTGTTTGAACCTGTTAATGGATGATTTGGTCGTAGCTCAGTGCTAGACTTTTGTTAAGAATCTTGAATGCATCCCTGCCATGTATTTTGTTGTCAAGTTTGGGTGCTTCAACATGTTCATTTCGTTGCATTTAGTTGGCTACTTGCTGTAAATCACAGACCGGTGTCATATTTGAATCGCTTGCCATTTCCAAACCGTAACTCCGATTCCGGCGTTCTTTATATCGTTTTCAAGAGATTTCATCTCATCTTTCCAGTGGCACACTTGGATTTCCAAGTTGAGGCCAGGTTCTTGCATTTCCTGTCACATCTTGCATATGCATCCCGCATCGCATCCCGCATAGCGTATCATCTTTGCATCGTTTTGTTTGTTCCTTGCACGTGGTTGATTGTGTCCTTGTTGCTTGTTTGTCTTGTTTGGGTAGATCCGGGAGATGAGTTCGCTTACGAGGAGCCCATTGAGTTTGCTTTCGAGGATCCAGTCAACTCTGACAACTGTGCAGGCAAGATGATCATACCCTCGAAATCACTACTATCTTTGCTATGCTAGACTGCTCGCTCTTTTGCTATGCCAATGCTACGATGCCTACCACTTGCTTTCAAGCCTCCCAAATTGCCATGTCAAACCTCTAACCCACCATTGTCCTAGCAAATCGTTGATTGGCTATGTTACCGCTTTGCACAACCCCTCTTATAGCGTTGCTAGTTGCAGGTGAAGATTGGAGGCCGTTCCTTGTTGAAACATTTATTTTACTTGTTGGGATACCATTATATTATCTTGTTATCTTAATGCATCTATATACTTGGTAAAGGGTGGAAGGCTCGGCCTCTCGCCTAGTGTTTTGTTCCACTCGTGCCGCCCTAGTTTCCGTCATATCGGTGTTATGTTCCCGGATTTTTGCGTTCCTTACGCGGTTGGGTTATAATGGGAACCCCTTGATAGTTCGCCTTGATTAAAGCTTTTACAGCAATGCCCAACCTTGGTTTTACCATTTGCCACCTAGCCTATTTTTCCCTTGGGTTTCCGGAGCCCGAGGGTCATCTTATTTTAACCCCCCGGGCCAGTGCTCCTCTGAGTGTTGGTCCACCTGTCAGCTACCGGTGGCCACCAGGGGCAACTCTGGGCTAGCCTACCCGTACCTAGGACAATCTAAGTGTGCCCTGAGAAAGAGATATGTGCAGCTCCTAACGGGATTTGTTGGCACATTCGGGCGGTGTTGCTGGTCTTGTTTTAACCTGTCGAAGTGTCTTGAATAACCGAGATACCGAGTCTGATCGGAACGTCTTGGGAGGAGGTCTATTCCTTCGTTGACCGTGAGAGCTTGTCATGGGCTAAGTTGAGACTCCCCTGCAGGGTTTTGAACTTTCGAAAGCCGTGCCCGCGGTTATGGGCAGATGAGAATTTGTTAATGTCCGATTGTAGATAACTTGAACCTTAACTTAATTAAAATGAATCAACTGAGTGTGTTATCGTGACGGCCTCTTCTCAGCGGAGACTGGGAAGTGGACACGGTGTTGGAGTAATGTTTGCGCAGGCTGCTCTCTAGTTTCTCGCTCGCGCTTTGCCTCCTCTTCTCGCTCTCTTTTGCGAATAAGTTAGCCACCTTATTTGCTAGTTGCTTGCTGCAGCTCCACTTATATTTACCCTGCCTTACCTATAAGCTTAAATAGTCTTGATCGCGAGGGTGCGAGATTGGTGAGTCCCTGTGGTTCACAGATTACTATTACACCAGATGCAGGGCCTGATGATTCCGCTCCAGGAGACGCGTTTGAGCTCAAGTGGGAGTTTGACGAAGACTCTCAACGTTACTATGTTTCCTTTCCTGACGATCAGTAGTGGTGCCCAGTTGGGGGTGATCCGGACCGTGTCGCATGTTGGGTTATCTTTTATTTTGGCGCCGTAGTCGGGCCATGAGTGTTTGGCTGATGTAATGTTATTTATGTACTTGATTGACGTGGCGAGTGTAAGCCAACTATGTTCTCTCCCCTTTTATTATCTATATTACATGGGATGTTGTGAAGATTGCCTAACTTGCGACATATGCCTTCAATGCGATTATGCCTCTAAGTTGTGCCTCGACACGTGGGAGATATAGTCGCATCTAGGGTGTTACAAGTTGGTATCAGAGCCTTCCCTGACCTTAGGAGCCCCATTGCTTGATCGTTTGTAGCGGCCGAGTTGTGTCTAGAAAAATGTTTTGATTCATTTAGGAATTATATATCGGAGAGTTTAGGAATTCTTTTTACTTCCCAGTCTCCTCATCGCTCTGGTAAGGCATCCTGACATAGAGTTTTGACTCTTCTCTTCTCAAATTTCACTAAAAAAAATTTTAGGATCACGCGGGTATCTTGGAATCGTTCTGATGGTTTTATGATGAGAACATTGTCTTGGTGCCTCCTGTCAGGGGTTTTGTGGAAGTGTCCCGGGGAGTTGAGCTCTGAGGTTTTGTCGTCATAATTTTATCGTTGCAGTTCTGGAATACCTGAGTTTAGTACGCTGACATCGAAAATCTCTTTTATGCAGTTCATTGGTGAGATAACATCGACACCACCCATTACTGGGGTGGGAGTTTGGGAGTATCGCCATAACTTGTATAACAGATGATTTTCGAAGGTTGAGGTAGATGGTTTCCGAAGGTTTCCTGGTTATGTGTTGAAGGATGGATACAGCTGGATGTAGGATTTGCTAGTTTGGGTGAGATATTATGCTTCCCCTGTATCCCCAACACGTGATTGCATAACCGGAAAGGTTCGGGAGTTTCATAGGTGGGAATTCTAGTAGCTCTAGTTCTTCTTCCACGGATATTGGTTTGAGATGGGGATTTCTTACCGATTATTCGTTCTTAATCCGTACCTTGTTGATTTATTTCTCTACCTTAATTCTACGTGGCTTCTAAATTTATGGATATGTGACCATTTCAGGAGGAATGCATTCGTTCATTTTGTTCGGATGTGAAGACTATATGTTGCAATTTTCATTCCGTTGGATACAGCTCCAATATTTGTCTATCAATGTGCTAATGGTGGTCAACCTCTTCAGGATGGCTCCTCCAACGCGCACGACTCTGAATCCTGATCCGCCACCACCTCCACCTCCTCCAGAGGCATGGCAAGCTGTGATGGCTGCAACCAATGCAAACACACAGTTAATCATGCAAATTCTTCAAAAGCGCAATCAAGGCAACCAAGGGAACCAAGGCAGCAATCAGAATCACTTTGCTTCACTCAACCAGTTCCTTGCTAATGGGCCAAAGACTTTCAACAATTGTGTTGAGGCAACCGATGCTGACGATTGTCTAGTGGATCTGTGCAAGCATTTCGAGTGTAGTAACGTCAGGCCTGAGGACTTTGTCAAGTTCGTTTCCTTCCAACTCAAAGATCAAGCTGCAGAATGGTTCCAGCACTACAAGGATTCTAGGGGTGGACGTGTTATCACTTGGGATGATTTCCGTCGAGATTTCCGAGCTCATCATATTCCTCAGAGCGTGGTTGAAAGCAAGCGTGAGGAATTCTGCAACCTGAAGCAAGGCTCTTTGTCTGTCTATGACTACAACAAGTTGTTTCAGAAGCTCGCCCGCTTTGCCAAGCAGGACGTACCTGATGAGAAGAGCATGATATACCAGTTCAGGGGTGGTCTTAGAGAAGAAATTCAGCTAGCTCTTGTTCTCTTTGAGCCCTTGAGGTACGATGACTTCTACAACATGGCATTGAAGCAAGAGGCTGCTCAGTTGAGGTGTGATGCTTCCAAGAAGCGAGTCAGAGATGCTACTCCTTCTTCCTCTACTCAAGTGGCCAAGCAGCAGAAGTATTGGCTTCCTCCTCCTCCGTTCCGTCAGCCGTATCAGCAGAAGAGCAAAGGTGGCAGTGGATCTTCCCACCCACCCAACCCTGGCTTTCAGAACAAGACTTCGTCTCAAGCTCCAAGATCGAGTGCTCCGTATCACCGTCCACTTTCAGAGGTCATGTGCAACAAGTGCCAACAGAAGGGTCACTATGCCAACAAGTGTTTCAACCAGAGGCGTCTTCCTCCTCCTCCTCCTGTGAGATCGGCAAGTACAGCTGTGGTCAAGCATAACCCCAAGCATGCCAAGCTCAATTTGATGAATGCAGCCCAGGCAGAGGACTCGTCAGATGTGATCATGGGTAACCTTCCTGTTAATGATATTCCAGCTAAAGTTCTTTTTGACACTGGTGCATCACATTGTTTCATCTCGAGACCGTTTACATCTAGGCATGAATTGGTTTCGCAAGTTTTGCCTAGTCCTTTAGCAGTTGTCTCTCCCGGTAAGTGCATGCATGCTAACTCCATCGTTCCGGATGTTACTATCACTTTGGGTGACTACAAGTTTCTGGCTTCTCCAACGGTTCTTGGTGACTCGGATATTGGTCTTATTCTCGGAATGGATTGGCTTTCTAAGCACAAGGCTCAGCTTGATTGTGCAGCCAGGCAGATTCAATTGACTCATTCGTCTGAGGATGTAATTGTCTTTGCCGCTCGGGATAATACCATCCGTCTGTTTTCTCTCAATGAGAAGGGTGAACTGGATGCCATCTCGCAAATTCCAGTCGTTTGCGAATATCAAGACGTCTTTCCAGAAGAGCTTCCAGGAATGCCTCCGCACCGGCCAGTTGAATTCGTTATTGATCTTGAGCCTGGCACGGAACCTGTGTGCAAACATCCTTACAAGCTCGGACCTGAAGAGTTGAAGGAGCTGAAGAAGCAACTCGATATTCAAGAGAAAATGGGTCTCATCCGGCCTAGTTCTTCTCCGTGGGGTTGTGGTGTTCTTTTTGTAAAGAAGAAGGATGGAACGGACCGACTTTGTGTTGATTACCGTCCATTGAACAAGAAGACCATAAAGAATAAATACCCACTTCCCAACATCAATGAGCTGTTCGAACAACTCAAAGGTGCCCAAGTATTCTCCAAGCTTGATCTCCGTATGGGTTATCATCAGATTCGAATCCGTGAGCAAGATATTCCCAAGACGGCTTTCAGGACAAGTTTTGGTTCATATGAATACACTGTCATGTCTTTTGGCCTCGTCAACGCTCCTCCGACGTTCTCTCGCATGATGAACTTCATCTTCAACGCCTACACCAATGACTTTGTTTTGCTCTATCTTGACAACATTCTGGTTTTCTCCAAGAACAAGGAAGATCATGCCAAGCACTTGCGTTTGGTTCTTGATAAGCTCAGGGAACATCAGTTCTACGCCAAGTTCTCCAAGTGTGAATTTTGGCTCGATGAGGTTCTTTATCTTGGTCATATCATCTCTGCCAAAGGTATTGCCATGAATCCTGCGAAGGTGTCTGCAATTATGAATTGGGAACCTCCTCAGAACGTGAAGCAACTCCGTAGTTTCCTCGGTCTTGCAAGCTACTGCCGAAGATTCGTTGAAAACTTTTCTAAGATCGCGAATCCTCTCCAAAATCTTCTCCAGAAGCACGTCAAGTACGTTTGGTCTCCGGAGTGTGACATTGCTTTCAACACTAAGAGAAATTGATCACTGCTCCAGTTCTGACTCCGCCTGATGAATCCAAGCCGTACGAGGTCTTTTTTGATGCCTCTCTCCAAGGTCTTGGCGCAGTATTGATGCAAGAGAAGAAAGTTGTTGCTTATACATCTCGCCAGTTAAAGCCTAATGAGAAGAACTACCCCACTCATGATCTCGAGTTGGCGGCAGTTGTGCATGCTCTTTTGACTTGGAGACATCTTCTATTGGGAAGAAAAGTGGACATTTTCACTGATCACAACAGTCTCAAGTACATCTTCACTCAGCCTAATCTCAACCTCAGGAAAACTCGATGGGTCGAAATGATTCAAGAGTATAATCCGAGTATTGAGTACACTCCAGGCAAGGCCAATGTGATTGCTGACGCATTGAGCAGAAAGGCTTACTGCAACAGTCTGATTCTTAAGCCTTATCAACCCGAGCTTTGTGAAGCTTTCCGCAAACTTAATCTGCAAGTTGTTCCTCAAGGTTTCCTAGCCAACCTTCAAGTCTCTCCTACCTTGGAAGACCAGATTCGCCAAGCCCAGCTTCTTGATACTATGGTGAAAAAGGTGAAGATTGGGATTCCCAAGAGTCTACCCAAGTACAAGTGCTACCACCTTGATGACAAGGATACTCTCTTCTTCGAGGATCATATTGTTGTACCCAAAGGTGACCTCTGTAAAGTGATCTTGAACGAAGCTCACAATTCTCTCCTCTCCATCCATCCTGGGAGCACGAAGATGTATCAGGACCTTAAGCAAGCTTATTGGTGGGCTCGAATGAAGCGCGAGATTGCTCAATTCGTGAATGAATGTGATGTCTGCAGAAGAGTGAAGGCAGAACACCAAAGGCCAGCTGGTCTCCTCCAACCTCTTGCCATTCCAGAATGGAAGTTTGACCACATTGAGATGGACTTCGTGACTGGGTTTCCAAAGTCCAAGCGTGGCAATGATGCTATATTCGTTGTCATCGACAAACTCACCAAAGTGGCTCACTTTCTGCCTATCAAAGAGTCGATCACTGCAGCTCAATTGGCGGAACTCTATACCTCTCGTATTGTCTCTCTGCACGGTATTCCACAAGTGATCTCTTCAGACTGTGGCAGCATCTTTGCCTCCAAGTTTTGGGATTCTTTTCAGAAGGCCATGGGCACCAACATCCGCTTCAGCACAGCTTTCCATCCTCAAACTAGCGGTCAAGTCGAGCGTGTCAACCAAATTCTTCAAGATATGCTCAGGGCTTGTGTGATCTCCTTCGGCATGAAGTGGGAGGATTGTCTTCCTTATGCTGAATTCTCCTACAACAACAGTTTTCAAGCAAGTTCGGGCAAGGCCCCATTTGAAATTCTGTATGGCAGGAAGTGCCGTACCCCTCTCAACTGGTCTGAAACCGGTGAACGTCAGCTTCTTGGAAATGACTTAATCACAGAGGCAGAGGAAATGTGCAAAGTCATTCGTGATAACCTCAAAGCAGCCCAATCCCGTCAGAAGAGCTACTATGATAGTAAGCACTGTGATTTGGCTTTCGAGATTGGAGATCATGTTTACCTCCGTGTCTCTCCTATGAAAGGTACTCGTCGCTTCGGTATCAAAGGGAAGCTTGCCCCCAGATACGTGGGACCTTTCAAGATTGTCAGCAAGAGAGGCGACCTCGCCTATCAACTCGAGCTTCCTTCAAACTTTGCAAATGTTCATGACGTGTTCCATGTCTCTCAGCTTCGAAAGTGCTTCAAGACTCCTGACCGCACTGTCAACTTCGAGGATATTGAGCTCCAAGAAGATATCTCTTATCATGAGCACCCAGTTGCTATTCTTGAAGAGACTGAACGCAGGACTCGCAACAAGTCAATAAAATTTCTCAAAGTCAAGTGGTCACACCATTCCGACCATGAAGCTACCTGGGAACGCGAGGATCACCTCCGTTCTGAGTACCCGGCGTTCTTTCAGTCCTAGATCTCGGGACGAGATCCTTTCGTAGTGGTGGAGTGTTGTAACACCCCGGATGTAACTTTCCCAATTTGTACTCCAACTCTTGCCATTTCCGGCGCTAAGTTATTTTATTTTCTTGGGTTCGGGTCTTTGCCTCCGTGTGTTGTGATCGTTGTCATGCATCTCATATCATGTCATCATGTGCATTGCATTTGCATACGTGTTCGTCTCATGCATTCGAGCATTTTCCCCATTGTCCGTTTTGCATTCCGGTGCTTCGTTCTCCTCCGGTGGTCTTTTCTACCTTTCTTTCGTGTGTGGGGATTAAACATTTCCGGATTGGACCGAGACTTGCCAAGCGGCCTTGGTTTACTACCGGTAGACCGCCTGTCAAGTTTCGTATCATTTGGACTTCGTTTGATACTCCAACGGTTAACCGAGGGACCGAAAAGGCCTCATGTGTGTTGCAGCCCAACACAACTCCAATTTGGCCCAAAATCCACCTAAGCCTTCTCCATCATCTAGATCGTTCGATCACGATCGCGTGGCCGAAAACCGCACCTCATTTGGACTCTCCTAACTCCCTCTATGCCTATTTAAAGAACCCATTCGAATCCGGATCTTCCTCTCCCCCGAAACCCTAATTTTTCCCTCCGCGCCGCTGGACACGTTCGGGCGACGCCGGACAAATCCCGCCGCCGCTCCCAGCCTCTACCGTCATGCCACGTGTCCCTGTACCGCCACCCGCCGCCGCGCGGCCCAGGGAGCCCGGAGCCGGCCCCCGCGGCTCATCTCCCCCGCGCCGCCGCCCGAAGCCGCTTGCCTCCTCGCCCCGTTCGCCGGCCCCGCCGCCTCCGCCGCGAGCCGCCGCCGCCCGACGCCGCTCCGCCGCCACCGTGCGCCGCCACCTCGCCTCGTCGCCGGCCGCTGCGGCTCCGCCGCCCCTCGCCTCGGCCTCGCCTCCTCTCCTCCGCCCCGGTCTCTTCCTCCCCTCGGCCGCCTCTTCCTCCCGCTCCGGCCACCGCCCCGACCAACGCTCCTGCGAGGGATCCGGTCGACCTCGGATTGCGTGCCACCGAAACCCTAGATCTGGTGGTTCTTTTTTTGTAAG
>NC_041390.1:440077640-440121796 GCF_002162155.2 Triticum dicoccoides | reverse complement strand
CCGTGCGCCGCCACCTCGCCTCGTCGCCGGCCGCTGCGGCTCCGCCGCCCCTCGCCTCGGCCTCGCCTCCTCTCCGCCGCCCCGGTCTCTTCCTCCCCTCGGCCGCCTCTTCCTCCCGCTCCGGCCACCGCCCCGACCAACGCTCCTGCGAGGGATCTGGTCGACCTCGGATTGCGTGCCACCGAAACCCTAGATCTGGTGGTTCTTTTTTTTCTAAGTCCCCGGAATTTTCTAGTCCATATGCTCCTGTTCATAGCCTCGTAACTTTGCATCCGTAGCTCCGATTCATGCATATAGTATATCAAAATGTTCATCTCAGAGAGTACATCATTTCATTCGATTGCATCATTTTCATTTGAGTTCATCTTGATGCCCGAAAAGCTGTTAGAAGAGGGCTACTTGAGATAATTGTCAGATCTGCTGCTCCATTTAGCTTTTTGTCATTTTTGCCATGATTAATGTGTGCATGCTATGCCCATGAGTTCTACATATGTTTTGTTAAGGGTTTTGTCATCTTTCCAGAGGTGCAACCCATGTATTTTTGTGATGTGTGTGGTGACTAGCACAAGCTTGCAAAGTGGTGCACTTGTTAATTCTGTTTTCAGGGACTTAGCATTTCCACTAAGTCCTTGGTCTGTTTATCTCATATGGCCATATGTTCATGTTGTTTCCTAGTGATCCGTGCCTCTTTTGAGGATGATCAGTAAGGATGTTTTGTTAATCTTGTAGTGCTCTATCCATCCATGCCTTTGTTTGCAATTATGGAGCACCCTAGCTTGAGTCAATCGAGCTCTACTTTTGCTACTTTGTGAATCTGGGCAGATTGTCAACTTGTGTGCAATTTTGCCGATGATGTTGTAGTTGATCCGTGCATGCTATGCTATTGTTCTTGCCATGTCTAGCTTGCATTTTGTGCCTTCTTGATGGGTGTATGCTTAGTTTATTATGACTTGCTCCGTATTGAGTGCATCGACCTCGTAAACATGCCTACTTGATATCTGTTTTCAGCATGCTCTAGTTTTCACTAAGTCTGTGATCTGATTATGTTTTTGCTATGTTCACATGCTTGCAATTGTATTTTCTGATCCCTTTTGGCTCAAGGTCACTAAGGGACTTTTGTTAAGCTCTTTGAGTAGCTCCATGACATGCTTTACTTTGACATGTTCAGATCCTGTAACATGTAGTTTTGTTGCTCCGAAGAGGGCTACCAGATCTGAAATTCCAGACAAGTGTTAATTTCACTAAGTCTGAGATCTGTTTGCCATATGCATTTTTGCCATGCTTGTTTGAACCTGTTAATGGATGATTTGGTCGTAGCTCAGTGCTAGACTTTTGTTAAGCATCTTGAATGCATCCCTGCCATGTATTTTTGTCATGTTTGGGTGCTGCAGAATGTTCATTTCGTTGCATTTAGTTGGCTACTTGCTGTAAATCGCAGACCGGTGTCATATTTGAATCGCTTGCCATTTCCAAACCGCAACTCCGATTCCGGCGTTCTTTATATCGTTTTCAAGCGATTTAATCTCATCTTTCCAGTGGCACACTTGGATTTCCAAGTTGAGGCCAGGTTCTTGCATTTCCTGTCACATCTTGCATATGCATCCCGCATCGCATCCCGCATAGCATATCATCTTTGCATCGTTTTGTTTGTTCCTTGCACGTGGTTGATTGTGTCCTTGTTGCTTGTTTGTCTTGTTTGGGTAGATCCGAGAGACGAGTTCGCTAACGAGGAGCCCGTTGAGTTTGCTTTCGAGGATCCAGTCAACTCTGACAACTGTGCAGGCAAGATGATCATACCCTCGAAATCACTACTATCTTTGCTATGCTAGACTGCTCGCTCTTTTGCTATGCCAATGCTACGATGCCTACCACTTGCTTTCAAGCCTCCCAAATTGCCATGTCAAACCTCTAACCCACCATTGTCCTAGCAAACCGTTGATTGGCTATGTTACCGCTTTGCTCAGCCCCTCTTATAGCGTTGCTAGTTGCAGGTGAAGATTGGAGGCCGTTCCTTGTTGGAACATTTATTTTACTTGTTGGGATACCATTATATTATCTTGTTATCTTAATGCATCTATATACTTGGTAAAGGGTGGAAGGCTCGGCCTCTCGCCTAGTGTTTTGTTCCACTCTTGCTGCCCTAGTTTCCGTCATATCGGTGTTATGTTCCCGGATTTTTGCGTTCCTTACGCGGTTGGGTTATAATGGGAACCCCTTGATAGTTCGCCTTGATTAAAGCTTTTCCAGCAATGCCCAACCTTGGTTTTACCATTTGCCACCTAGCCTCTTTTTCCCTTGGGTTTGCGGAGCCTGAGGGTCATCTTATTTTGACCCCCCGGGCCAGTGCTCCTCTGAGTGTTGGTCCACCTGTCAGCTACCGGTGGCCACCAGGGGCAACTCTGGGCTGGCCTACCCGTACCTAGGACAATCTGAGTGTGCCCTGAGAAAGAGATATGTGCAGCTCCTATCGGGATTTGTTGGCACATTCAGGCGGTGTTGCTGGTCTTGTTTTAACCTGTCGAAGTGTCTTGAATAACCGAGATACCGAGTCTGATCAGAACGTCTTGGGAGGAGGTCTATTCCTTCGTTGACCGTGAGAGCTTGTCATGGGCTAAGTTGGGACTCCCCTGCAGGGTTTTGAACTTCCGAAAGCCGTGCCCGCAGTTATGGGCAGATGGGAATTTGTTAATGTCCGGTTGTAGATAACTTGAACCTTAACTTAATTAAAATGAATCAACTGAGTGTGTTACCGTGACGGCCTCTTCTCGGCGGAGACCGGGAAGTGGACACGGTGTTGGAGTAATGTTTGCGCAGGCTGCTCTCTAGTTTCTCGCTCGCGCTTTGCCTCCTCTTCTCGCTCTCTTTTGCGAATAAGTTAGCCACCTTACTTGCTAGTCGCTTGCTGCAGCTCCACTTATATTTACCCTGCCTTACCTATAAGCTTAAATAGTCTTGATCGCGAGGGTGCGAGATTGCTGAGTCCCTGTGGCTCACAGATTACTATTACACCAGATGCAGGGCCTGATGATTCCGCTCCAGGAGACGTGTTTGAGCTCAAGTGGGAGTTCGACGAAGACTCTCAATGTTACTATGTTTCCTTTCCTGACGATCAGTAGTGGTGCCCAGTTGGGGGTGATCGGGACCGTGTCGCATGTTGGGTTATCTTTTATTTTGGCGCCGTAGTCGGGCCATGAGTGTTTGGCTGATGTAATGTTATTTATGTACTTGATTGACGTGGCGAGTGTAAGCCAACTATGTTCTCTCCCCTTTTATTATCTATATTACATGGGATGTTGTGAAGATTGCCTAACTTGCGACATATGCCTTCAATGCGATTATGCCTCTAAGTCGTGCCTCGACACGTGGGAGATATAGTCGCATCGAGGGTGTTACAGGCTCCCCGTGCATTCTCGATGAGCCGGGTGTTGATCCACTTGTCGTGCCACAGTGCTAACTCCACCCTCGGCACACTAAAGCCAACTGTGTCTAGTGATGATGAGCGTGTCGCTCACCGCGGTCGCCGTGTCCACAAGCAGCGCAGGAGTTGCGCCACGTTGCTGGCCCCCACGAACCACATGAACAGTTGTCGGTAGTGAGGAGGTAGTGGGCCAGCTCCTCCATTGGACTAGTTGCCGGCCAAATTCGAGCGTCAGTGCTCCGCGTTGCGCATTAGGTGAAGAACAGTTGGTTTTTGTGCCTTGGTTCAAATGCGGTACAGTACCAAGTTGTTACCCTAGCCCCAAGTGTGGTGGTTTTGGGTACGTACCACCCTTTTCCTTTTCAACTAGTGAAGCGTAACACTTGATTAAGTAGCCGGATGGTTGCTAATGTAGGTGTCCGACTGTTTGAAGGAATAATTGAGGTGTGCCCGATCCGTGCCCGCATTTAGGGGTCCAACTTACCATGTTCCGGCAGTAGTAACTATACTAGTCCATGCGTACTCCCTCTGCTTTTATTTACTCTGCATTTTAGCTTTGCTCAAAGTCAAACTTTGTAAACTTTGACAAAGTTTATAGACAAAAATAATAACATATACAATAACAAATCAATACCATTAGATTCATTATTGAATATACTTTCACATCATATAGATTTGCTATTGTAAATGTTCATATTTTTCTATAAATTTGGTCAAATCTTATGAAGTTTGACTTCAGTCAAACCTAATATGAATAGTGAATAAAAATGGAGGGAGTATCTTACTCCGTGACCAAGACTGAAGGGAAAACGAGACAACTTGTTGTTTATTTGAGCCGTTCAAGTATAATCATGTGGCGTTGCTTATTTCTCATTCTTGTCCAACCCTCTTCTCCATCGATCATGCGGCCCTCTGGTCGAGTCCATCCTCCCGCATGCCTCATTTGAACATCCCGCCAAGTATCATTGACATGTGGGCCTAGACCATGCTTGTACTTCCAATGTTGTAATTTGTTTGACATGCATACAGACAAACGGTTCGTTTAAGTTTCACTTTACCTCCACTATGTGTCACTTCCTGTCTTAGTTTTGACATCCCATTCGGTTCATGCCTCGACACATCTTGACGAGATCAATTGATGTTGAGAGATCAATTGTGTGTCGTGCAAGGAGACAAAGGTTTGGTCTGTTTCTATGATAGAAACGACCCACGCGAGGGGGGGGGGTCTGTGGGGATCGAAGGGAGTATATTATATGTTCATAAGCGAGACAAACGTACTGTACCCACCCTATTCCTTTTTCAATCGATCTCCGGACCCCGAGATGAAACCAAGAGAGAAGGAGTGGGTGCATGTGTGATACCTAAGGCGGATTCAAAATTTTGAACCGGTGATCATAGCATCATCAAATCATATATAAAGGTTATTCAATGTTTGTTTCGCTTTTGAACATACAATATACCCCCTCCGATCCTTTCTAGTTTACATATAAGTTTTATGTGTAGTCAAGGTATCTCTACTTTGATCAAACTTACAGAAAAAGTATCAACATTCAACAACGCCCAATCAATAGGGTTAGATTCATACATGCTCCTAGATTTGTATTCAAACAGAAATTGTTTCCAATTTGATTTCAAACACATGAATGTGTTTGTTCTCGCGCATGCTCTTCCTACTAGAATTTCACCACGTATAGCCAGTCCAATAGTAATTTTTTATTGTCCAATAGTACTAGTGGAGTACTGACAACATCTGCAATAGAGTATGCAGTGCTCATAGTACTATACTGGCGGGCCCCATGCTTGCTAGGCCCCGCATGTCAGTTACTCAATGGCAGGTTCGACTACGTTAGGGGATCCTCATCCGTACTATACTCTCTCTGTTTTTATTTACTCTGCATAAAACAAAGGGAGTAGTAGTATAAATTACGCGGGTGGGGGAGGGGGAGGGACGTCGGTTTGCTCTCAACCGCGGTCCCCCAAGCGAGCAAAAACGCAAGACGAAGCACGTTCCATTCGGCGAGCGACGTGGAGGGTCCAGCGTGCCGGGGTGCAATGCGAACGCAACAAGAGCGATGTATAGTCAAAACCGATTGACCGGTCATCACCGGAACCACTATTCACATGAGGACCTTCGCTGCTCGGCCTACGCTAGCCACTGCCCCAAAACCATACCTCCTCTCCAGCCCATTCCCCCACCTTTCGATCCCCTAGCCCGCATCAATCGTCCCCTGGTTCGTTGGAAAGCCATGGTACGCCGCAAGATCACGTACTACAAGATGCTAATGCCGGAGCGCCGCACAGAAATCACAGCAGCGGTCGGCGGCACACACCTCCATTCCCAAGCTCTCTTTGTGGCGGGCCAATCCCTGAGTTCTCTAGAGCCAAGCTCCGAGGAGGAGGAAGCCGATCCAGTGTTCATGGCGTAGGTCGTGGCATAGAAGGCCCCCGATGCGTATAAGACGATGGACGTCGACTTCATGCCGGCGCCCGGGTCCCCCACGGTGTAGGCAGACAAACGGTTAACCTGGCGATACTAAAGGAGGACCGGGAGGCGGAGGCTCAACTCAATGTGGAGCGCGCGCATGGTGCTGCCATCGAGGCCCTCCTGCAGGCGGAACCGGATGTCGTGGATGTGAACCGGGCAGTGGTGGCGCAATTTGACATGGAGCGCTCGGATGCCGCTGCCATCGAGGCCTTCCTGCAGGCGGAACCGGACGTCCTGGACTTGAACCGGGAGGTGGAGGCTCAACTCAACATGGAGCGCGCGGATGCCGCTGCCATCGAGGCCCTCCTGCACATGGAACCGGACGTCCTGGGCTTGAACCGGGCGGCGGATGCTCAACTTGACGCAGAGCGTGCGGATGCCGCTGCCATCAAGGCCCTCCTGTAGGTGGAACCGAACGTCCTGGACTTGAACCGGGCGGTGCTCTCGTCCGTGCAGAACCGCGTGAATGAGTAGTTGGAGGCCGAGGACAACCACAGTGTGGAGACACACGTCGGCAGCTACGGCTGGTTCGCGCCGGCAGCCAAAGACGACGAGGCCGTCTCGTTACGCGAGCAGTGATAGTTTCTCTTTATGTTGTTGTTTTTAGGGATCTTTTGTTGTGTAAAAACATATATTTATGCAAGCCGCCTGACTTTCATCATTTGGGTCAGTCGACCGTTTCAGGCGGTTGGATGAATACCCTACGTCTCCTAACCCTTCTTCCTCACCTCTTCTTCTTCCCCAATAGACCTGCCCAATTGGCCGTATGGATCTTCCCCAACATGCAGTTGGATAAACATACTGTGTGAATGAAAATTATGTGTCAGCGGTAGGATGGCTGAGTTTGGTTTGATCACATGCGGTAACACGTGTTAGTGAGGGTGCGTTCCCTTGGTTGGGTTTGCGGCGTGCAGGAGCGACTGTGTGAGGGTGCGGTGCGACCGCGACAGCCGTGCGCAAGTGTACCCCCTTTTCATTTTGAAAACTTTAGGCAAGCTTGGCAAAATGTGTGGCAAAGTATGGCAATGCAAGGCCTAGACCCAAACAGGATACAAGTATGTACGTAGGAGTACTACTTGTGTTAAAAAAAGAAAGGCGGGGTTTTCCTTCGCGAGATTGATCGATACAAATCCTCGTTTGACGTGTCAATTAATGTGTATTTGTTTCACCAACGCCCAAAGAGCTAACCATCTCACTCCTCATCACTTCATTAATGCAGCACCATGCAAACCAACCTTCTCACTTCCGCATGCATGCAAGGTTATATTAATGTCCTTGGTTGCTAGTACGATGCAAACCCCATCAATTTTGCCTCGATTAGTGTTAGTGTCCTTCTGCAAATTGTAATTTTGATATACTGGACTTGTGTACAAAAATTGGAGGTAGTAACTATTTGACTTCCTTCCCCATTGCGGAACGTCGACGATATCTCGAACGTTGTGGTTTGGCGAAGTGCGTTCGATGGAGAACACCATTGAGGGAGACCATGGTAATTCATTCTCAAGTGCCGCCTACAAGCTGAGACAACCGCCTTATTTGCATCCAGGAAGTCCGTTGAACCAAAGGACGCGTAAATGTACTAGTACTACACAATAGCGTCGCCCATCCAACTTAGTGCGGTAAGGTGGTTTCTCGAAGAAGACGATGGAGAAGCGGAGTCAGCGAAGAGTGAAATGATGGTTGCTTCGTCCGTTCTTTGTGATTTGACGCCTCACCGCTTTGTGATTTGTGATAGAAGGGACAGGGGAGTAGACTATGTGCTCTATAATGTACAAGCGTCCAAGCACGGGAGAAAGAGGAGAGAGGTTGCATTTTTCTATTCCTTCAATCAATCAATTAGGGAGCTTCGGTTCCATCTTTTTGTCTTTGGCAACACCGTCCACAATGGTTCTCATTCATGCCAAAAGCTATTTTCACATTTGGCTACACATTGTGGATGCCCTTGACCGTACCACTTGGTTTTGCTCCTGTGTGCTATCTATACAAATCTCAATTATATTGATCTAAAAAATTATAGTATCAAGATTAGTAAGACCTCTTCCAATGGATAGTTGCTTAGATGAGGTGCTAAGCACATTAAATAGTTTAGCAACTATAGTCCCCAATGCATTGGTGCTTAAGTTGTTGTTGCTAAGCTCCCATCATTTAATGATTTAGCTACTAAACACTTTCACGCATTAGTGAGCTTGCTTCATTTAAATGTTAGGCCTAGGTTTGCGCGTTTGGCATTGCTTCTTCCTGGGGTCACCAAACCCATCTCTCTCCTCTTAATTGTCTTGCCACATCAGATTTTTCGCCTACATGGCAGGCTTAGCACCTGTACAAGGTGGAGCATTGGGAGGGGCCTAAAAAGGAGGTGATTTTGCCGCGCGAATGGCGGGGGAGGTTTCTTATTTTTAGTGGAAGTTGGCCTGGCGGTTTGCTAACATGCTGTCCCACGTGCCAGTGCTTTACCAAGCCGATCTGCGTCCCACATGAGGCAGAACAATGACAGAAGAAACACATGGTTAACTTGAAGAAGATGAGGGAGAAGCGGATTCAGCAAAGAGTGAAATGATGGTTGCTTCGTCCCTCCAACTTCTTTTTTTAGCATTATTACTTCGTCCCTCCAACTTAACTGCGGGAAAGGTGCATCTTTGTGATTTGACGCCTCATTACTCATTACTACGACGACGCCATGACTAGGGTGCTTCACCCCTACTGCTCTGCACTGTTATTTCGGTATGGCACGTGGACCCGGTTATTTGATGTCCCACATGTCGGCCAAAGGGACTAGAACATTTATGAAAGAGAGCGCTCCACTCTTACGACGGAGGAGTACACGACACGGCGGCCTAGTGAACTGTTACTTGTATTGTAGTACTACTATAGTTGTGCTGTTTCGCACGATCCATCGATACAAACCCGATTAAACAAGAAAAGGCGGGATTTTCCCCGCGCAGTAGATGATACTACCCATACATTTCAAAGGCAATTTTAATGCATGTAAACTGAATAATTAAGTAACAATATGAGATCTAGTAAAACTAAAAACACATATGATGTATTGTGTAAGAGTGTAGAAGTAGTGTTGAATTGCATAGTTGTTAGATGTAACATGCGAGAACGTGTAGAGATGTACTTTTGGAGGGCCTACAGAGAGAAATTGGGCATAAAGTGGATTCAAATATTTGTATTCATCTTCATAGCATTTGTAACTCATATCTATAGTTTTGTACAGTAGACGTGAATGCTTGTTCGCTCTTATGAAACCAGTACAACAATAATGGGGTGGCGTGTGCCAATTTAGGCACTGGCACGTTGGCCTACTCAGCTCCACAGAGAGAGCGAGAGAAGATATAAATACACGGGCGGTCAGTGTATTTCAAGCGAAAAGTGTCTTACGGTCACCGGACTTCAGAATATGCTCATTACGATCGCTATATACATTTTGCGGTGATTATACGGTCACTTGCTCACCGTTCAGCATCGGATTGCACTCTGTTGGCTGGCCAAATAGTCTGCGTGGCACTATGTTGACTAGTTAAATTGACCACGTTCCTTGTGGGTCCCACCTGTCAGTTCGCATAGGAAAAAGGTCAGATAAACACAAATTTACGCATGCGCGACAAGACTCCAACCCGTGCGCGGGAACCACCTGGTTGTGTATGTGTCTGTCAGGGCCAGATGTGTGCGCATGCATGTGTAGGTTGAGCACTTGAGCATGCGAGTGTGTGTTGGTCGTGTGGTGTGTGCATGCATGCGTGTGTGCATGTGAGTGTTGCGTGCGTGCGTGGTTGTGTGTGTACATGTGAGTGTTGTGTGCGTGCGTGGTTGTGTGTGTACATGTGAGTGTTGCGTGCGTGCGTGGCTGCGCGTGTTTGTGTGAGTGTTGCGTGCATGCAGTTTGTGTGCATGCATGTATAATCACCACACCAACTCCTATGTGTTAAAATAGACAGCTCAGCATGCCAATACAAGGCCACCTTGTCCGCTGTGCCCGTGGTCATGACTTCGATCCACCGTCCAATATTCTTTTATCGTTTGTTTTCATTCTTACTAGCAAGTTGCCCGTGCGTTGCACGTAACATCAAGATGCATTTGTATGAGTTGTTTATCTTGTGAGAGAAAAGGATGAACGGGGGAAGGCCTTATTTGCAAATGTGGAGAGGGGTGTGGGTACCTTTTTGCAAAATTGCCATAGTTTCCTTCCTATCCGTCAGATATAAATCGGACGGCCTACATTGCAGGATGGCAGGCACACCATCACCAACTCTGATTTTATAAGAATAGAGTAGATACACGCCGACAGGTGGGCCCAATGGTAGTGAGATAATGTGATGCAACACTAGAGGTGCCACGTGGAGCGTTTAACTAGTCAACTAGTCGTGTCTTGAGCAAATACAGAGCTGTACGGTGAGCCCATGACTCTATAATAACCACAAAACATAAATGGTGACCGTAATGAGTGGATTCTGTATTCCAATGTACGTATCATTCTTTCGCTTCAAATACAATGATCGTCACTGTATATATCGCAAGATAAAGATGAAACATGCGTGAATGTGATGGGGGCGTACTTTTAGAGGACTTGGAGATAGTTTGTGTGCGTACGTGAAAGGGGCGTAGAGGGGGTGTTTGCGATGGAGAGAGAGATGCTCTTCATTTCTCTTTATTATGACTAACTTTATATATAGTATAAAAATATAAAAATTCACAGTGCGGAATAAATATCATTGTGGGCACCATGCACTGCAAATTAACATTCATACTCCTCCATATAACTTTGTAATGTTGTATATACGTAGAAATTCTAAAATAAGGTTTTTGGCCACACTTGTGTGGTTTTATTCAAAAGGAATGCCGTATGCGAAATAAACGTGAAGAGAGGGATTTTTAGATCAATGGGGTATGTGATGTAACATGTGTGAATGTGTAGTTGATGTATTTGGCAGGGCCTAGAGAGGTATTTGTGCGTATTACGTATTCGAGAGAGGCATGGATAGAGGGGCCGACTGGGGGGGGGGTGCGTGGGAGAGATAGCACAAGAAATGAGAGAGGTCTAGAGACAGACGAATATGATGTCATAGAGAGAGATGACCATGAGTGTGTATATGCAAGGGGCGAGGGGATAGAGGCATGAGGAGATTTGTTTTGTGTGGTGTCTGTATTGGTATGTGTGGGTGTGAGAAGATAACGAGACCTAGGGGCAGAGGGTGTGTCACTGCATGAGGTCCGGTGGGCCGAGGTGAGGCCCTTGGTTTTGTTCCGTCCTGCGCCACATTGGTCGGCCCGTGACACATTTAGGGAGACCCATGGAGGAATATTCGTACAAGACAAAGATAGTAGAGTCGTGAAGGACTCTGTGTCCACTGACAAAGCCGGCTAGGATTTGTAACCCTAGCTAGGTCCTCGGACTAAGGTAACCCCTTATCTCTGATATTACTATTCATCCAACCTAACTTTAAGGGGCATCTTACAGAATGCTCTGCTAGAATCATACTCGTCAATTAGGAAGAGAGGCGAGGACAATGCGTGAGAGACAGACCTAAAGATAATGTGCGTGCGGGAGACACGTAGGCATGTCTATGTATATAGAAGGGGTCAATGGGAATTGTGCGTGTGTATGCTTGTGAGAGGAAGAGTGCTTCTGATAAAGGTTAGTGAAAACAGTCGTAAATGGTTACGAGAGGGAGGTAGGGTTATTTCAAGAGCATGTGTGTGAGAAAGACACCTCGGGAGAGAGTGTGTGAGCATGTGTGAGAGACCACCAATGGAGAGTTAAACTACATGTAAAAGACTGATGTACACATTGATTAAAAATATAATTGTATCCAAATATTAGGACGGGACCATGATATTTGCAATTCGCGTAAGGAACGGTCATTGACCCATCAGACATCTATATTCTATCGAATTTGAGCATGTCTATGTTATTATTCGACATAATTGATCCACATAGTTAGTATTTTGAACTCCAGACAATGCATCGCTTTAGCAATTTAATATAAACGTGAGTATAGTTCATGTTGTGTGTGTAAAGCACATTATACATACAAAAGTTACACAATGAACATTATAAATAGCTAGCTACAAACTAGCATACATTTGAATTCAACTTATGGTGGTTTAAAAAATTTGAATTCAACATGAAGTCCATTCAATTATTTGAATTTGATATCATGGCATTTGTAAATCATACCTAAATTATAGGGGCACCAATCTTTGCTCTGCTTTTTGTACATAATAGCATCTATAGTCGTGTACAAAATAGATTCAAATTTACCTCCTCCATTCCAAAATAATTGTAGTTATAGGATTTTCAAGTGTCAAAATTTCAAAAAGAAGCGCATAATTTAATGAGGTTTTCAAACATACATGGTCAAATTTAACATTCTATATTTAGGTCAATCCTCAAAGTTCAAGAGTACTCTAAACATGAATGCTTATGTTTTAAAATTTTGAACGAAGTGCCAAAAGAGCCTCTACTCGCCCGAAACCATGTGAGACCAATGTTTGGTAGAAGGAAATTACTTTTCTAACTCCAACCCGTGAAACCTACCGGCCCGACGTCCAAAGGTCTAAACCGGGGTAGGTTTGTAGCTTCATCTAGACGCCACACAACCGCCTCCGAAAAACATTCATACACAATGGCCGCCTAAGCACACATGCGCGCGGCCAAAATCACTTCCACCCACTATTTGGGACACCTGGGATTACCATCCTACCCCCGACCCGCAGTAGGTCCGAAATTTAAGAGGGGGCAAAGTTTGTACTTTCCCCAAATTTCAAACAAGCACGTCCCATCTGTTCAAAAAAACAAAAACAAGCGCGTCCCAGACTGAAACATGGTTCTCCCTTAGCTCCCCTCGTCTGATTCCCCATTCGTACTCCGTGGGCGCCAAAACTACCTGTCCACCAGCCGCAAAACCACGGCGTCCTCCGTCCTCCGTCCGCCACCCCATCCCACCCATCAACTGCCGCCCTCCTCTATCACGCCGGAGCCGATACCCTGACGCCATCGTCCACCGCAACCACAATACCCTCCACGTCTAGTAGTGGAAGTCGATGCTGAGCTGTCCGTACCTAAGGCAGTTTAACCACGCCGTCCTGCGCCTCACCGCTACCGCTCCAACTTCGCCACTGTCCACCGCACCGGAGTTGTTCCCGCTACGCCGTCATTCGCCGCCTCGAATCTTCTTCCCCTCCACCGACAGACGGCCACCGCAACACAATCAACAATTTGGCCATGGGTTTGTCCAAGGCTCCACCCTCCTCCAGAGCATCGATTCCCCCGGTAAAAACAAGAAAATCGCTGCGACATATGGAGGACACATCACTGGCAACCGGAAATGGTACTCCTCTTCCCTTATTCATGCAAATCTTATGTGTCTGCTTGCACGGTATTCACCCCACAGAAGACACTAGTTGACAACTTCTTCCTGATACTAGATATTCCTAGTAACTCGCGATGCACAAGGTTTGTCCTGATATACTATTTCACCTTATCTAGAGGTCCATTGGCCCCCTGGATTTCAATTCCTGGTCCGTTGATTCCCAATTAAAGGAAGCATTCCCCAGCGCAACAAGCGCTAGTCCGCCTATTACGCCGGGGAAGAAGCGCCTCCGTGTTTATCTTAGGGTGTGTGGGGCCTAGGAGTTGTTGGCGCCCGATCTGGAGGTCGGCCGAGATTAAAGGGATGGTCAGGGGCGCTGCCAAGTATGGCGCTGGTGTGAGGTCGAGGGGAGGGCAGGGCGGCGGAGGCAGGGGTCTGGGTCGGTGGTCGCTAACGGTTCGAGAAATATTGTCAACAGTGACTGGCGGGAGGTAGACGAAGGCCATCTACCCGTTCCTTATACATCAGACGGTTCATAAAAAAATCGACTGACCTATTTATTTTTAGTCAACTGTTATTTTGATAGGACCACATGTGGTGGTGTGCTGGAGGAGTACCTGCATTTCCTAGCCATCCCTATGCTCATATATTACGAAATCATACGGAGTAGAATCTAATTTTGTTTGCCATGCAATGTTGTAGAGCTATCATATGTCTCCTGTCATTTATTTTTCAGCCACCTGCTATCTGCTACTTTTACAGTGCACTAATTCTGCACACTCTTCACCCATACTCTCACTATTGTTTTTTGTGCATCGGTATTTCAGACTCTACCAACCGGTTGATAGAAGCACAAAATAAGAGAGAGAAGTAGCTCCAGATTTCTTCAGGCTTAGGCAAGACACGTTTCAACCTTATAAAGGGTGCAGTCTCAGCAGATGGAGATGGTAAACGTAGCTCTGGAGTTGATGACCTCTCTCGCCATGAACCACCATCCTAGGTGCTTGCTTTAATTTTGCGGTGTCATATGTGGTTGTATGTTGCATATGGTGTCTAGCTTGTATTCGAAAGGCCGAAGTCGGTCTTTATTAAGATAAGGAAATATATTTTTTACATGAACCACCATCCCGGGAGCACCAGAAGAAAAATAGCTAGTCAGGGCACTGGCCGAGCCAGTGACAAGCCCAACACAGACATGTATCACCTGGAAGCCAACTAGAAAGCCATGATGGTGGCGAAGCAGCCCGCCTCCCACCAGGCTCTCAGGTCCTCGATGATCATGCTCACCACTCCAGTCGGATGTCTAGCTTGTATTGCTTCCAATTTGGTTAAATTGCATCTGCTTAGCTTACACATTATACCTTTGAATATGACATGCCTTCCTCTTTTTGGTACATACTAGTACATCTATCTATTAACCATGTTCTTACATCGAACTAATGTTCTTGCGTATCCCTCATCAATCACTTATGATGAGACAGTCACCCCAGTGGGTTGCTGTGACAAAATACGCTCTTTTAAAGAATGCAGCATCAGCCTCCCCACATGATTCTCAAAAAACAGAAAGGCTAGATAAAGATAGTGAACGTAGGTCTGTAGTTGATGATCGCATTTCCCCTACACCAGCATCGCAGGTGCTTGCTCTAACTTGGCAGCGTGATATGTGGTTGCATGTTGCATATGGTGTCTAGATTGTAATTCTTCCAATCTGGTTAAATTGCAAGTGCTATTCTGCTTAGTTTATACATTATACCTGTTAATGTGACATGCCTTCCTATTTTTAGTACATAGTACATCTGTCTATTAAGCATGTCCTTACATAAAACTATTGTTTTTTGTATCCCGCATCAATCAATATAACAAGACACCTTTAGTATATGGAGTGTGATATTAGTTGCATCTTTCATATGATTTATAGCATGCGCTTCTTCTAATTTGTTGAAATGCCATTTAAGATGGGACGCTTTTAATTTGGCAGAGTCATATTGATTGCATCCTTCATGTGGTGTCTAGCTTGCATTTCTTCTTATTTGTTGAAATGGCTTCTGCGTAGTTTACACAAACAGTTGTGAATATGTCATGCCGTCCTATTTTTCGTACATATTCCATCCTGATATCATGTGTTTGCCTTAGATCAAATTAGTGATTCTCAGTATCATGCATGAATGAGTTCTGAAGAGTGAATCTTATTGCTTTTTCTTGTCAGTTTTACTTGACAATTCAAAAGCAATAAAGCGGAAGGAAATTAGCAAGGTAGTGGATGAAGGTGCTCCTTCCAAATAGAGGGCCTCTACAGATTCTACTCCGCCACCCCCAATAAGATTTGCAAGACAACACATACATAGACACTGAACGTAGCTGTGTTGATGATAAGCACGTCTCCCCTAGTGCACCATCACACCTGCTCCCTCTAACTTGGCACTGTTACATGTGGTTGCATGTTATGTATGATGTCTATCTTATATTGCTTCTAATTTTGTTGAATTCAATCTTCTTACTTTACATATTATACTTGTGAATAAGACATGTGTTCCTGTTTCTAGAACATACAATATCTGTCTATCACACCATGTTCTTACATCAAAGTACTACTGTTGTGTAACCTGAAACAATCACTTATCATAAGACACGTTTTATTTGGCAGTGTGATATAGGTTACATCTCGCACTCTTTTCTAGCTTGTACTACTTCTAATTTGTTGAAATGGCACTTATGACGAGACCGTTTTAACTTGGTAGAGTGATATTCGTTGCATCTTTCATATGGTGTCTAGCTTTCATTGCTTCTAATTTGTTGAAATGCCTTCTGCTTAGTTTACACATCATAGTTGTGAATATGCAATGATGTCCTTTTTCCATACACATTCAACCGTCCTATCATGTGGTCGCCTTACATTAAAGTAGTGCTCGTCAGCATCCGTGCATTAATGAGTTCTAAAAAGCGAATTTTTATTCATTTTTCTTGTGGGTTTGACTTGACAAGGCAATGCAATTAAGAAATAAGAAGGAAAAATAAGGCAGGGATTGATGGCGGTTTTCCGGTGAAACTGGCATCCCAGGTGCTTTCTCTAGCTTGGTAGTGTGATATTGTCTTGCATGTTGCATACAGTGTCTAGCTTGTGCTTCTTATTTGTTGAAATGGCTTCTGCTTAGTGTTGTGGTGGGCGCACAACAGATACCAAGGGATGGCTAAAGAGAGGAGGAGGCTCGAGGGCGCTGGTGGACTCCAGAGGCGAGGTTGGCATGAGCGGGCGCGAGACGCCAGACATACCCAGGGTCGGGGCTCTCCAAAGAGATAATACCCCTAGTCCTGCCGAGTGTTGTTGTATGATTGATAGTACAATGTTGCTCCTGGAGCTGTATGGAGGAGGAGGGAAGCTGACCAGGGCTTAGGTAGTTCCCTCTCCTTGGGTGTTGCTAACTAGGAGTGTGTGCATGTCTGTCTCTCCCTCTCGTGCATGAGGGCTCCTGGGGGGTTTTATAGGCCAACCCCCCAGGGGTACAATGGTAATGTTACAAGTCGGTGGGTCCGTATTGTCAGTGTCCGGGGTTTCGGGCTGGGTCCCGCTGAGGGCTTGTGGTTTGCTGGGTTCCCCTAGGTGTGGGCCCCGCATGCCTAGGGGGACTGTGCGCCGTCTTGTCGATCGTCAGGGCGTGGCTGAGTCGAGTCGTGTACAGTGCTCTCCGTTAAGTCGCCGCTTTCTGTTGTCAGCGGTGAAGGCGGGGGCACCATAGCCACGCCGGCCCTGGTCAGCGGGTAGGTGAGGGGCACTGTTGCTACGTACCCGCTGACCAGAGGTATGGGCGGGGTACGGTTGCCTCGGTCATCATTGATTGAAGTCTTGTCCCCATCATATGGCCTGGATGGGACGGGAGCTGACCCATGGCTGGATTGCGTAGCACGCCACGGGTGGCGCTGGCTTGTTGAGGAGGCTTTGGCCGTGCCGGGTTTGGCTGTCTTGCGCTAATTGTTGGGGCCGAGTCGACGTGTCTTGCCGGGTCGGCTTGTCTGGCCGGCTTGCGGGGCTTGGCCGGGTCGAGCGACCCGGCCAAGCGCGTGCCGGTATTGAGGGGCAATGCCAACCCTGTTGTTTTTGAAGAGGATTCGGGTTCCGTTGCCTGCCCATGGTCCATTACCTCGACAGTAGTCCCCGAAGCTGTGAAGGCCTGCCGTCTTCGGATGTGTGGGCCTTCACAGTTTCCCTTTAAGCAAGGTGGATTCTGTGAGCGCCGGGTCCGGCAACACCCACCGCGTGCTGGTTTTCTTGGAAACCGGATCCTGGCATCCCGGCCGTGGCGGGGACCGAGGAGTCCGCTGAATCTTGGGCAATCCCTTGGGCTTCACGCGGGCGCCACATGGTGCCCGAAAGTCGGAGGGACCTGACAGGCCACGCGTGTGACGGGACCGGGCGATGGGCTGGGGCCCACCGCCCGCGTCCTTGGCCCAAGCGCGCGGATTTATTGCGGCGTCGGGAGGCCGATTGCTCTTCCTCGGGCAGTTACTGCGCATGTACGTGCGCACTTATTGCGGGGTAGTGGAACGAGTGTGTGCAGACGATCCCACTTCCCCACTTCCCCACGTTCAAACCGAGGGTTATAAATTGGGGGGCAGAGGGGCGGCAGACATTATTCTCGCTCGCGCCCTCCCGTCCCCTTGCTCTCGCTCTGCTCTTTGCAACCGACGCACTGCGGCCCCCGCTGCTCCGAGCAGAACTCCTTCGCCGTCCTTCTTCCTTCTTCTTCTTCTTCTTCTTCTTCTTCTTCTGATCATGCCGCTGCCATTGGGCTCCTGGATGGGCTCGAACGTCACCGCCGAGGACATCACCCGACTCCGGGCGACGCGGCGCCTGTCGCGGGAGACAGCAGAGGCCTCAGCCCGAGTGGCAGGAGCACGTGGTCTTCCTCACGCACTTCGAGCATGGATTTGGGCTGCCGGTGAGCACCTTCTTCCGTACGTTCTTGGAGTTCTTTGGGCTCCAGCCGCATCATCTCGGCACTGGTGCCATCGTCCAGCTCTCCTGCTTCGTCACCCTCTGCGAGGGGTACCTGGGGGTCGAGCCTACGATCGACCTCAGGGCGCGCTTCTTCTCCTTGAAGCAGCAGGGCCCGTCGGCCGGGGAGTTCGTCGACTGCGGCGCCGCCGTCATCTCGAAGCGGTCAGGGGCGGACTTCCCCAAGATCCCGCTGGAGGATTCTGCCAAGAAGTGGCATAACTCCTTCTTCTACGTCCGCAACCTTGGCGCGGATCGCATCAACCTTCCGGCCTTCGCCATCACGCCGCCGCGGGCGAATACGAACTGGGGCTACTCGCCCCGGCGCCCGTCGCAGGAGATCATCAATCTCTGCGAGTGGGTGACGGTGATGAGGACGCGGAAGGGGCTCACCGGCACAGACCTCCTCGCCGCGTTCATCAAGTGATGGGTCCTTCCGCTGCAGCGGCGCTCCTGCCTTATTGGCGAGATGGTCGGCCTTCAAGACCCCAACCGCATGGGGTCGACGCGGCTGTCCGCGGCGCAGATCGCATGCGGCGTGAACAACATCTCCAAGGCCAACCTTGGGGAGGACTGGGACTTCGGCAAGGCACCGTACAGCCGGTCGAACCCGGCGCAACAGGTGAGTGTCTGGTCTTCTTACTTTGCCTCCGTCCACCTTCTCGTCCATCCTGACGTGACGCGGGTCGTACTTCTGAACACTATTCGGCATCCTTATGCATGTGCCTCGTCGCAGGTGGCGCCGGTGGTGCCAGAGGAGCCCGCGGCTCGAGGTGGGGAGGAGGAGGCCGAGTCGGACGCCGACGCTGGGCGTCGTGTGGGTAAGTCTCATGTTTTTCTTCATGTGACTTGAATTGCTAATCGTGGCTCGGAACGGTCGATGCTGACGCCAGTTGTTGGTGTAGCGGCGTTGGGCGGGGGAGGCGACGACGCGGGCGGAGCCGGGTCTTCGCATGGGGCGGCATCGAGCCGCCCGCATGGGAAAGACAGCGTCGCGCCGTGACCCCAGGCCCCGAAGCGCATGGCGGACTCGGCTGGGGCCGGGAGGCCGGCTAAGAGGAAGCGTGGTGGAGGGCACGACAGGCCAACCCCGGTCCCGGTCTTGGTGGGGTAAGCCTTATCTCTTGTTTGCGCTCGGCTTTTCTTTTCTTGAGCTAGCCTTATTTCTTTTTTGCTTATTCCATCTTCTTCTTTAGGTCACCAATCGCGCTAGCGAGGGTTGCGGCGGAAGCCGCGGCCGCCAAAGGGGCCGAGTTCCGCAGGAGCCGGTCCGACCTTGCCGACCAGGCCGAGGTGGAGGAACAGGCCGACTCGGACCTCGGCCTGGATCCGAACGATGCCGAAGCCGTGGCCTGGCGGGACAGGAACCGGGCCGAGGCGGAGCTGAAGGCGATGTCGGTCCGCGCTTGGACCAACGCGGCGGCGACATGGGCGCGAGGCGGCGCGGAGCCGGCCTGGCGCGAGATGCCGGAGGGCACGGTGGTGGCGGCGACGGTCTTTGAGCCATCACAGGTGAGGGAGCGCGGCCGTGGAGGCCGGGCTGCGGTGACGATCCCCGACCGGGCGGTCGTGGAGGCTGGGCTGCGGTGGCGATCCCTGACCGGGCGGTCGTGGAGGTGGCGGACGACTCCCGGCCACGGGCCGACGTGGTCGGGCGAGCGGGGGCTGATGGTGGAGGAGGCGGCGCCATTCTGGAGGAGATGCTGTGGGCGGCGGTGCCGGAGGCCACCCCGATAGCTGGGCCGGAGACGGTGACGCAGGGCGTTCCGGCGTCCGGGTTGGAGATGGCGACGGAGGGCGTCCCAGCGTCCGGGTCGTCGTCGGCACTGGGAGGGGCGTCGGAGGAGGTGCTGGCCACGTCGCAAGCGGCCAGCGGGGAGTACGCCTTGGTGCCCCGGCAGGGAGGGCGCCGAGCTGCCGTGCCGCAGCCGGCAAGGAGCGGGGGCGCTGTTGTCTTTGGGCCCCAAACCCAGGAGGAGGAGGCGCTGGACGCCGTCAGTCGCCGCCTGTGAGGCCGGATGGAACGGCTCGAGGCCTTCGCCCAGGCCGAGGTGGAGCAGACGGGCGACCTGGAGCGCGCCGTTCTGGTAAGTTTTCTTGTAATTTCTTCTTTGAGGGGGCGCTCCAGCGCACCCAGTGGGTGTAGCCCCCCGAGGTTTGAGCCAACTACCGAGTAGTTGGGTCGAATCTTTAGAGTGATGGCCTTGTTCTCACTTCTACTTTCTACAGCATCTCGACGCTTTTCGGGTTGCCGCCTTCAATCGTCTCCTAGGCAAGCACCGGGAGCTCAAGGAGCGGCTTCCCGCCAAGGAGGAGGAGCTCCGCGTTGCCGCAGGTATTCTCTTGCTCTTTTCTAGTGGGGGCGCTAGCGCACCCACTGGGTGTAGCCCCTGAGATTCGGGCCAACTGTGTAACAGTTGGGCCAAATCTTAAGTTTTGCTTTTTCTTCTGCTGAGTCCTTCTTTTTCGCAGCCGAGGTGCTGTCCTGGTGGGCTCGTCTGCTCCGGGCCGGTCATCACTACGACTGGCTCGTTGCCAACACCGGTCGTCTTGGCGTCGAGGCGGCGCAGGCGAGGGCGGAGGCGAAAGTGCCTCAGCGATCTCTCGACGAGGCCAGCCGGCTGCATGAGCAGCTGGCAGGTCAGAAGAGCAGCCTCGAGGCCGAGGTGGAGCTCCTCAAGGCGGAGGCCACCAAGGCGGCAGAGGCGCAGCGGGCCCTGGTGGAGGCGGACCAGCAGCACGGCCAGCTGGCCGACGACAAGGGCCGGCTCCAGGCCGAGGTGGACCGCCTGCGGGGGCAGGTCACCATGGCTGAGGGGCCCGTCAGGACGAGGCCCACCGCCACGAGGTGGCCGAGAAGGCGGCCAAGGACAAGGACGCCGAGCTGAAGGCGGCCCTTGCCATGGCGGCCGATCTGGAGAAGGCGCTCAAGGAGCGCGATCGCGCCATTGAACGGGAGCGGCGTGGTACGTTGCTTGAAGCGCAGCACCTGGAAGAGTCCTTCTCCAGTAAGTGCTTTTTCTTGTTGTCCGCCGGGTCGGGATCCAGCCTTTCTTCCTTGTTGTTCTTCTTCTATGTCAGGACCCCGATTCCAAGTCACATCGATCTAGCCGGTGACACATCATATCACTTTGCGGCCTCACGCACGGTATCCCACGGGTGTCGCCTTACCATGGCCCGGGACCGTTTGCGCCTTTTGGCTCACGTATATGATAGTGTCGCTAGCATCTATATGACAGAGAACCCGGGCCGACATGGCTAGTCGTGAACCCAAAGCGGCACAGACCTATGGAGACAGGCATACATGAATCACATCAAGCATGTCGGTCATCAGCGAGTGATTCCGGGCTGTAGCACTGGGCTAACAGGACTCCGGGGAACCCGGGCTGTAGCAGGCTAGGCAGGACTCCGGATATCACCGTGTGACATTTCCCCGAAGGGACAGACATAGGAACGAAGTGAAACACATGCCGGCCAGTCAAGTGTCCTGAGCAGTAGTGCTGGGCTAACAGGACTCCGGTGAACCGGGCTGTAGCGGACTACTATGGCTCGAGGGACACTAGACTACATTTCCCCATAAGAAAGGCTGCCAAGGATAAACAACTAGATTGTCGGATCCCACTCATACCAGGCATTTCAATCATACACACAATATGCTCGATATGAGTACATACAACATGGCATCACAACAAAACTCTACAACTCAAGTACTTTATTTAAAGGCTCCTGAGAGCCATACATAACAAGTTCATACAGATAGGGGTCACATGACCCGACACTCAAGTCATACAATCGTACAAGCACATGCGGAAGCAACTAGTCTGAGTACAGACTCTAGAAAGAAAGAAGGCTTCTCGAAGCCTGTCTATCTACATAGGCCCCTCCATGGCCAGGATCACCACCTGGGTGGATAGTCACTCGTCGACGTCAAGGTCTACGTAGAACCCATCGGAGGGGGCGGTGTTGTCATCTGAAAACAGTAATTAAGCAAACTGAGTACAAAGGTACTCAGCAAGTCTTACATCAGAACCTACTATACATGCTTATTCTCAAGAGGGTGGTGGGGTTAATGCAGCAAGCCAGCTTTGACTCTTGGCTGAGCTATCCTAGGGAACTCCACCAGTAAAATAGTTTTCGCACACGAGTCCACTACTCACCAACACAATACTCCACCGGGGATCCTCCCTCGTCATCCTACGAGAGGGCCATCCTCGGTACTCACACTTATCTTGAGTCTTTTATTAGTACCCATTAACTTGTCTATGAACTGTATAGGCAACCAAGTAGTCCTTTACCGCGGACGCGGCTATTCGAATAGTTTTATACCCTGCAGGGGTGTACTTATTCATACACGCTTTCACCACTTACCGCCGTTTACACGACATGTACTCGGCAACCTTCAAGCGGAAGCCCAGCGAGGGTGTCGGCCACGGCCTACCTAAACACTTAAGTCTCTAGTCCAGGTTTATCGCCTATCCAGGTTCCATCCGCAGGGAGTCCGGCCGAGGTTTCCACATACGGCCCCGAACGATGTGAACAAGGTTCCCGAGACACCAAATGGGTGACTCGGTACACCGTGCCACGGTGTATCTACCGCAACATAGCCCACCCCTAGGGTCAGCGCTACGCACGACCGCCAACACATAACCTACAAGCACCAGAAACTATTTGCAACTCCTGGACAGAGTACTAGGGTGATTAAGAAGCCGAGAGGGTCCATTGGTTTCGGGCCCAATGTACGGTAGTAACTGCATCTTAAATCACACATACATATCTCAGTTCTTAGGGACGGCCTCAATGAAACAACCCACCATGTACTCCTACATGGCCTCTCATCGATACCTTTACCAAAACATGTTCAACACATCCCTCACATTACCGGCATAAGCATTTCACTCTGGCCCATCACCCAGATGAACCAGACCTGACACAAGTCTAAGCATAGCAGGCATAGCAAGGTAGGAATCACATACATGGCTCAATCAACTCCTACACATGCTAGTGGGTTTCATCTAGTTACTGTGGCAATGACAGGTAATGCAGAGGATAAGGGTTCAACTACCGTAGCACACAGCAGTTTGAATCGCGTTGTCTTAATGCAGTAAACAAGAGCAGAAGCGAGAACATGGGTTGTATCGGAATGATCAATGGTTGCTTGCCTGATGGAGTGGTAGTGGGATACTGCCCTTCAGTTGGATACTCGTGAATATCCTCGGAGGCAGAACCTACCACGAAGAACACATCGGAAAACAATCAACACATGACGACATGCAACAATATGATGCATGCTATGACATGGCAATATGAATGTGTCTTGGCCTAATGCAAGTTATAATAGAAAGGAATGAACTCATTTGAATGAAAGATTCAAATATTAGCTCATTAAACATGGCCTTAATAGTGCATTTCCTTATTCTGCTTAAACAGCAAGGTAAACTTGTTTTGTCATGCATGAAACCATTACAGATGGATAGATTGAATTTTTCTGATAATTTTTCATATATAAATTATTTCATTTGGAGTTACGGTTGAATTTCTATGATTTTTAGAAGTTTTAAACATTTTCTGGAATTTCCTGAATAAAAATAAATCCAGAAAATGCATTACTGCGTCAGCATTGCGTCATGCTGACCTCAGCAGGTCAAAGGCGCCAGCCCAGGTCAAACCTGACTGGTGGGCCCCTTCTGTCAGCCTCTCAGCTAATTAACAGGATTAGATTAACACTAATTAGCTATCAGTGGGGCCTGGGCCCACATGTCAGTGACTGATTAAATTAAAATTAATTAAAACTAATCCTAAATTAGTTAGCAGACCGGCGCCACCTGTCATAGACTCAGGGGGTCTACCTGGGCCCACCCAGGTGTCAAACTGGGTCAAACTCGCCGGCGACTTGACGCCGGCGAGGCCCGAGACGGCGGAGGGCTTCGGATTTGGTCCTCCGGTGACCAAATCGACGGCGGAGACGTGCTACGCGTAGCTGGGGAGCTGCCGCATCTAGTGGTGCAAGTGGTTGGACACGAGGACGCCGGAGACGATGCCGGCGACGACCTTGGCGGTCGCCGAAGTTCGGGCGTGGATGGATTCGACGCTGCGGTGCACGGGAGAAGGAGCTAGTGGTGGCTACGGGTTCCTGGTGCTGCGCTGAGCACAACGGTGAGCTTGGCCTTGAGCCACTATGGCTCTAGCCACGACGGCGCCATGATCGGCGGCGGGGAGCTCTCGGGTGCGGTGGGAATGGCGGCTACAGAGGCCGAACGAGCACGGAAGCTAGGGAGAAAAAAAGGAAGAGGAGCTCACAGCGGGGTCGGAGAGGGGGTCAGCAAGCTCGGGGAGGACTTGAGGCCAGCGAATCGAACGACGGCGTCCGGCGGCCGTGGACGGGGAAGAAGGGCACCACGTCGTCTTGGGGTCGTCCGAGCTTGCGTGGGTCGACGGAGAGGTCCAGGGTGATGAGGCGGAGCGATTGGGCTCGTCGGAGGGGCGAGGGAGTGGCTCTGGTGGGAACTACGGCGATCGGCGGCGAGGGACGCGCTCGGCCATCGCGGGAGAGAGTGGGGGAGACGAGGGGGAGAGTGAGCGAGGATGAGAGGGGGACGTGGGGGTCGCGTGGCACCCCTAGGCGTCTCCAGGCGTCGGCGGAAGCAGGAGGTGGCCGGCGTGTGGCCGCGGGCGCCGGCCACGCGCTCCGCGTCCTTCTGGCGCGAGGAGGACGACGACTGGCAGGGCCAGTCGGCTGGGCCGAGCCAGGTGGGCTGGCCAGCACAGGTAAGGCCCAGGTGGGCTTCCCTCTCTCTTTTTTCTTTATTTGTTTCTGTTTTTTCTATTTAACTACTACTGTTGGGCTTTATTAAAAATACTAAAACGTTTCCAAAAATCCTGAAAATAATTGTGGGCTCTGTTTAGAATATTTCCAACAGCAAACATTTATTTCCAGAATTATTTGAGCATTTAATTTATTTTATAGCATTTAAATGCCCAAATTCAAATACTTATGATTTAATTCAATGACCTTCTGTTGACCTAGAAAGTTGTGCACCAATTTTGCCAGAGGTTTTAACCCAAGACAAAGAGGGTGAACTTTTTAGAAGGGCATTTCAGGTTCATTGAAAATAATTTTAGTAAACCCTAGTTGTTTCCAGGGGGGTGTTGGGGTTTCTGCCTTCCCCATTTCAAATTTAAGAGAAATTTAAACATGATGCACACTCTAATGCTTGAACTAGCTAGGGTGTGACAACTCACCCCCACTCAAAAGAATCTCGTCCCGAGATTTAGGATCCTCCGGGAGGAAGGTGGGGTACTCAAGTCGAAGACGATCCTCCCTTTCCCAAGTGGCTTCTTTCTCGGAATGGTGTGACCATTGAACCTTGAGAAACTTGATATTCTGACGTCGAGTGGTACGCTCGGCTTGATCAAGGATACGAACGGGATATTCCCGATAGGAGAGGTCATCTTGTAGATCAAGCGTTTCGTGGTCCACTCCACGGATAGGATCCGTGAAGCAACGCCTGAGTTGTGAAACATGGAAGACATCGTGAACTCTGGAAAGATGCGGAGGTAGTTCCAATTGGTAGGCAACTTCCCCTCGTTTGGCAAGAATGCGAAAAGGTCCAATGTAACGAGGGGCCAATTTGCCCTTGATACCGAAACGATGGGTTCCCTCTAACGGAGTAACCCGAAGGTAGGCCTTCTCGTCGACTTCATAAGTCATAGGCTTATGTTTACGATCATATTGACTCTTTTGACGAGATTGGGCTGTTTTCAATTTCTCACGAATAACGCAAACCTGCTCTTCTGCTTCCTGAATCATATCTGGGCCAAAGAGTTGTCTTTCCCCGGTTTCTGACCAGTTAAGAGGCGTTCGACATTTTCGTCCATAGAGAACTTCGAAAGGAGCCTTGCCTAAGCTGGCTTGATAACGATTGTTATAAACAAACTCCGCGAATGGAAGGCATTTCTCCCAACTCATTCCGAACAAGATGACAGAAGCTCGGAGCATATCTTCCAGAATTTGATTGACTCGTTCTACTTGACCACTTGATTGAGGATGGAAGGCGGTGCTAAAGAAGATACGAGTTCCCATAGCATTTTGGAAACTCTCCCAAAATCGAGAGGTGAAGATACTTCCACGGTCTGAGTTAATTTCCAATGGAACACCATGAAGTGACACTATTCGGGAGATGTATAAATCAGCTAGCTGGCTAGCGGTGATACTCTCACGAACAGGTAGGAAATGGGCTACTTTGGAAAGACGGTCGATCACGACGAAGATGGCATTATTCCCTCTCTTGGTCCTGGGAAACCCAGTGATGAAATCCATACTGATTTTATCCCATTTCCACTCGGGAATGGCCAAAGGTTGAAGGGTGCCAGCAGGCCGTTGATGCTCTGCTTTAACACGAGGACAAACGTCGCAAATAGCAATGTATTGAGCGATTTCTCTCTTCATCCTAGTCCACCAAAACCTCTGGCGTAGGTCTTGATACATTTTAGTACTACCGGGATGAATGGTGAGAGGGGATTCATGAGCTTCCTTAAGGATCAGCCGCCTCAGGTTACGTGCCTTTGGAACCACTAGGCGATTCCCAAAGTATACGACACCTTGATCATCAATGGAGAAACAAGTCGCGACTCCTTTCTTAATGTTTCTCTTAATATGGGAGATTCCCGGATCTACCTTCTGTGCCTTGATGATCTGATCCGTAAGGGTAGGTTTCACCACCAGGTTGGATAGGAATCCTCGAGGAACAATGTGAAGATTGAGCTTACGAAATTCCTTATGGAGGAATGGTTGACTCTGTTGTAACATCAGGTTGTTACAATAGGATTTACGGCTTAGTGCATCAGCCATGACATTGGCTTTGCCCGGGGTGTAAGTTATTCCTAGGTCGTAATCCGAGATCAACTCAACCCAACGTCTTTGCCTGAGATTCAAATCTGGTTGGGTGAAGACATATTTCAAACTTTGGTGATCGGTGAAGATCTCGCAAATATTACCGAGAAGGTAATGTCGCCAAGTTTTAAGTGCATGGACTACAGCTGCAAGCTCTAGATCATGTGTGGGATAATTTTCCTCATGTGGGTGTAATTGCCGTGAAGCATAGGCAATTACCTGGCGATCTTGCATGAGTATGCAACCTAGTCCCTGTCGCGAGGCGTCGCAATAGATAATAAAGTCCTTGGAGAAATCTGGTGGTACCAGTACGGGAGCAGATGTCAGGCGTCTTTTCAGTTCCTGAAAACTGAACTCGCACTGTGGAGTCCACTCGAACTTTTTATCTTTCTTGAGGAGTTCAGTTAGAGGTTTAGCAACCTTGGAGAAATTCCCGACGAAGCGGCGGCAATAGCTCGCTAAGCCAAGGAGGCTCCGAACTTGCTTAACCGTCTCAGGTGGAGTCCAATCGAGGACGGCTTGAACTCGCTCGGGATTGACAGCAATACCCTTACCAGAGATTACATGGCCTAGATAGGTCACTTCTGGCAACCAAAATTCACACTTGGAGAATTTGGCGTAAAGACGATGCTCTCGAAGTTTCATCAATACCAGCCTTAGATGTTCGGCATGTTCCTCTTCATTCTTGGAGTAGATGAGTATGTCATCGAGGTATACTACGACGAATTTATCCAAGTACTCCATGAAAACCGAGTTCATTAACCGGGAGAAGGTGGCTGGGGCATTGGTTAAACCGAAGGACATCACGGTGTACTCGTATTGGCCATAACGAGTAACAAAGGCCGTTTTGGGAATGTCCCCGTTTCTGATTTTGATTTGATGGTAGCCCAACCTCAAATCCATCTTGGAAAAGACTGAGGATCTAGCGAGCTGATCATACAGATCGTTAATCCTGGGAAGCGGGTATTTGTTCTTGATCGTGACCAGGTTGACAGGGAGGTAATCCACAACCATTCGATCCGTTCCATCCTTCTTCTTAACGAAGAGGACGGGGCAAGCCCAAGGAGAGGAACTAGGACGGATGAAGCCCTTTTTCAAGGACTCATCGAGTTGGTTCTTAAGCTCGGCTAGTTCTAAGGGTGCCATCTTGTAGGGTCTTCTAGAAATTGGAACGGTTCCTGGAACAAGGTCTATCCCAAACTCGACATCCCTGTCAGGTGGAACACCTGACAGTTCTTCTGGGAAGACATCCGGAAAGTCTCGGACTATCGGAACGTCCTCAAGGTCTGGAAGGGGGTTGGCATTTAGGGAGTAAAGCTGGCGCTTGGCCACTCGAGTTAAGACATTGACTGTCTTGCCCGATGGGTGAGTAAGTTGAACGGTTCTAGTGGCACAGTCAATCTTAGCATAATGAGCTGACATCCAGTCCATACCCAAGATGATGTTTATGTTCGAGGACTTGAGAGCTATTAAGGATGCAAGGAAGACAAGTCTATCGACAAGAATTTCATTCCCATGGCTTACTCTAGAAGTTTGCCATTTGGAACCCGGAGTTTGAATTACCTTGGAAGTGGGCATGTCACAGAATGTCGTGTTTTGCAATTGAGCATAGTTCTCGGATATGAATGAATGAGATGCTCCAGTATCGAAAAGAACAGATGCCGGATGGCAGTTAACAAGGAGCGTACCAAGGACGACGTTGGGATCCTCATGAGCCTCCTCGGCTGAAACATAGTTGACATGGCCATGGGCAGTGGTGACCGGCTTGGCGTAGAATGTTTTCCCCGTGGGCTTACCACGGCCAACGGACTTTCCAGTTTGATTGGGGTTGTTGTTCTGGGGACACTCTCGGCTATAGTGACCCAGCTCTCCACACTTAAAGCATGTCACCACATTAGGGCGTGGAGCAGCATTAGCAGCGGGGCCACCATAGGGCTTGGGCGGTGCAAAATGCTGGTTGGGACGAGGCGCCTCAAAGGATGGCCTCGGGATGAACCTGGGTGGCAGTGCCGTGCTTGGGATCCACACCCGGCGTTTTTGAGCTCCAGAGCCGGATGAAGAGCCAAAGTCACGGGAGTGCTTCCGTGAAGCGTCATAATCAGTCTAGCCTGTCTCAGCACTGATAGCTTTATTGACCAACTTCTGAAAGGAGGTGCACTCGTGCAGACGAAGATCGCGGCGAAGCTCAGGGCTAAGTCCCTTGCGGAACCTTGCTTGCTTCTTAGCGTCAGTAGATACCTCTTTGGGAGCATAGCGTGCCAGATTTCCAAATTCGCGACTATAAGCATGCACAGTCAGTCTTCCTTGGGTGAAGTTGCAGAACTCCTCCCTCTTGCGATCCATGAGACCTTCTGGAATGTGATGCTCGTGGAAAGCCTCACTGAACTCAGCCCAAGTAGTAACTTGGCCGACCGGGCGCATAGCTTCGAAGTTTTCCCACTAAATGCTACCAGGGCCTTCGAGGTGATAGGCAGCATAGGTAACCTTGTCGGCTTCGGCTACGTTGGCAGAACGTAGCTTGTGAGTGATGCTGCGAAGCCAGTCATCCGCGTCGAGGGGCTCGACGGAATGGTTAAACTTTGGTGGGTACAGCTTGATAAAGTCAGTGATTGACACCAGGTCATTTCGCGGGTGGCGTGCAGTGTTCTGCTCAATCCGCTCCAGCAGGCGGTTAGTCTCATGCTTATTTCTTTCCGCCTCCAGCATCACTTCGGCCAGAGAAGGCGGGTGAGGCAGATTTTCACCCCTAGCTGCACTGGCTTCCCCCTGCTCCGAGGCATCAGGGTTGTTGCGGGTGTTGACCATCCTAGGAGAAAACAAGACAACGGTTTAGACAATGATGGCTCAAACTTAGCAAGGAAGTGCAGTATGTAATGGACAACACGGAATGCAGAGATGTTCATCCGTATGTCATGGTAATATAAAACTGCCATATATATACCAACGATCATACACATCATACATAGTTTAGTACAAGCCCAGGCTACAGTACAACTATGATGAAAGACGTTACATCCCATCGGAGGCATTCCAAGCTCCTATACATTATTTGTCTACACCTCCGGAATTGATTACACACAAAGTCATATTCCACAAGTCACGTAGGACAGTGGAGATACAACTACTACAATACTAGTGGTACTACTACTAACTCAGACAGCTCCGTAGTAGTCCTCATAGAAGTCACCTCCATAGCCTGGAAGTTCAACGTGACCATTCAGGAACAGACGGTCCTGAGGAGCCTGTGGACCATAGGGGCTAGGATGAGGTCTTGGACCAACAAACGGTGGCCTGCGGGGACCACGGGGTGGGGTGATGCCTCCCACATCACGCCAATCCTCCATGTCTGGCAGAGCTGATCTCACAGGATACAGATCCCTTGTATCCATATATCCAGCTTGCACCGCAGGTGCAAACCGAGTCAATGTGGCCCAATGATCAGCACGGGTATTGAAAAGCTCCAGCCTCAAGGCCCGATTCTCTCGGTCCTTATCTTCGAGCATCTCGGAAGTGGTACGAGTTAATGAGTCCTCCTGAGTGGAGTTAGCATAGATAGCCTGAAGATACCCTTGCACTCCCGAAAGTGAAGCTGGCATGTAACGGAAGTCGGTGTTCCGAAGCAGGCCAGTCCGGACTCACAAGATGGTCATCATGGAATAGGCAGCATCCTGCACAGCCATCTCAACAGTAACCCCAAGTCCATAGGAACAGTGAAGGGGCTCGGTAGATCTAGGATAAGAAGGAAATATCCTGACGGTGCAGAGATATTGCCTTTGATTAAAGTCGCGGAACTGCTCTTCGACGGTGTATTCGGGATACCAATGGTAGCCCGTCTCGATCATTACCCGGACTAACATAGCAGTATGACCGGGCACGTCGAGGCACCGGGTCAGGCGAACCACTTGGTTTTGAACACGGTTGGCCATCTGAAAGCACAACCACAATGCAAAGACATCAGAATTTCTAGGAAAAAAATTGGACAGCATAACAACTGTAAATGCTCAGAAAAAGATTTGAGACATCCACAACAGTTCGCAATACCACTCAACAACATCATATCAAGGTTCCGATCCAATTAGCAACATACTAAGAACAGTAGAAACTGAACTAGGACTTGTAACAACAATCCTATAAGGTAGTACGGATTAGTAACACGTGAACCTGATAGAAGGAGAGAGCCTAGTCCTTAACCCATGCTGAATGAGAAGAGAATGACTCAGATCAGAGGCATAGGGTAAAGGAGTAAAAGAGCCCTACGTTCCCTCCCACAATCAATTCCCCTACATATAACTAAAGCATTTCTAGACTCGACATCGACCAGTTTCGCTCAATGAACCTACAGGTAGTCCGGCTCTGATACCAACGCTGTCAGGACCCCGATTCCAAGTCACATCGATCTAGCCGGTAACACATCATATCACTTTGCGGCCTCACGCACGGTATCCCACGGGTGTTGCCTTACCATGGCCCGGGACCGTTTGCGCCTTTTGGCTCACGTATATGATAGTGTCGCTAGCATCTATATGACAGAGAACCCGGCCGACATGGCTAGTCGTGAACCCAAAGCGGCACAGACCTATGGAGACAGGCATACATGAATCACATCGAGCATGTCGGTCATCAGCGAGTGATTCCGGGCTGTAGCACTGGGCTAACAGGACTCCGGGGAACCCGGGCTGTAGCAGGCTAGGCAGGACTTCGGATATCACCGCGTGACATTTCCCCGAAGGGACAGACATAGGAACGAAGTGAAACACATGCCGTCTAGTCAAGTGTCCTGAGCAGTAGTGCTGGGCTAACAGGACTCCGGTGAACCGGGCTGTAGCGGACTACTACGGCTCGAGGAACACTAGACTACATTTCCCCATAAGAAAGGCTGCCAAGGATAAACAACTAGATTGTCAGATCCCACTCATACCAGGCATTTCAATCATACACACAATATGCCCGATATGAGTACATACAACATGGCATCACAACAAAACTCTACAACTCAAGTACTTTATTTAAAGGCTCCCGAGAGCCATACATAACAAGTTCAGACAGATAGGGGTCACATGACCCAACACTCAAGTCATACAATCGTACAAGCACATGCGGAAGCAACTAGTCTGAGTACAGACTCTAGAAAGAAAGAAGGCTTCTCGAAGCCTGTCTATCTACATAGGGCCCTCCATGGCCAGGATCACCACCTGGGTGGCTCGTCACTCGTCGACGTCAAGGTCTATGTAGAACCCATCGGAGGGGGCGGTGTTGTCATCTGAAAACAGTAATTAAGCAAACTGAGTACAAAGGACCTCAGCAAGTCTTACATCAGAACCTACTATACATGCTTATTCTCAAGAGGGTGGTGGGGTTAATGCAGCAAGCCAGCTTTGACTCTTGGCTGAGCTATCCTAGGGAACTCCACCAGTAAAATAGTTTTCGCACACGAGTCCACTACTCACCAACACAATACTCCACCGGGGATCCTCCCTCGTCATCCTACGAGAGGGCCATCCTCGGTACTCACACTTATCTTGAGTCTTTTATTAGTACCCATTAACTTGTCTATGAACTGTATAGGCAACCAAGTAGTCCTTTACCGCGGACGCGGCTATTCGAATAGTTTTATACCCTGCAGGGGTGTACTTCTTCATACACGCTTTCACCACTTACCGCCGTTTACACGACATGTACACGGCAACCTTCAAGCGGAAGCCCAGCGAGGGTGTCGGCCACGGCCTACCTAAACACTTAAGTCTCTAGTCCAGGTTTATCGCCTATCCAGGTTTCCACATACGGCCCCGAACGATGTGAACAGGGTTCCCGAGACACCAAACGGGTGACTCGGTACACCGTGCCATGGTGTATCTACCGCAACATAGCCCACCCCTAGGGTCAGCGCTACGCACGACCGCCAACACATAACCTACAAGCACCAGAAACTATTTGCAACTCCTGGACAGAGTACTAGGGTGATTAAGAAGCCGAGAGGGTCCATTGGTTTCGGGCCCAATGTATGGTAGTAACTGCATCTTAAATCACACATACAGATCTCAGTTCTTAGGGATGGCCTCAATGAAACAACCCACCATGTACTCCTACATGGCCTCTCATCGATACCTTTACCAAAACATGTTCAACACATCCCTCACATTACCGGCATAAGCATTTCACTCTGGCCCATCACCCAGATGAACCAAACCTGACACAAGTCTAAGCATAGCAGGCATAGCAAGGTAGGAATCACATACATGGCTCAATCAACTCCTACACATGCTAGTGGGTTTCATCTAGTTACTGTGGCAATGACAGGTAATGCAGAGGATAAGGGTTCAACTACCGTAGCACACAGTAGTTTGAATCGCGTTGTCTTAATGCAGTAAACAAGAGCAGAAGCGAGAACATGGGTTGTATCAGAATGATCAATGGTTGCTTGCCCGATGGAGTGGTAGTGGGATACTGCCCTTCAGTTGGATACTCGTGAATATCCTCGGAGGCAGAACCTACCATGAAGAACACATCGGAACACAATCAACACATGATGATATGCAACAATATGATGCATGCTATGACATGGCAATATGAATGTGTCTTGGCCTAATGCAAGTTATAATAGAAAGGAATGAACTCATTTGAATCAAAGATTCAAATATTAGCTCATTAAACATGGCCTTAATAGTGCATTTCTTTATTCTGCTTAAACAGCAAGGTAAACTTGTTTTGTCATGCATGAAACCATTACAGATGGATAGATTGAATTTTTCTGATAATTTTTCATATATAAATTATTTCATTTGGAGTTACGGTTGAATTTCTATGATTTTTAGAAGTTTTAAACATTTTCTGGAATTTCCTGAATAAAAATAAATCCAGAAAATGCATTACTACGTCAGCATTGCGTCATGCTGACCTCAGCAGGTCAAAGGCGCCAGCCCAGGTCAAACCTGACTGGTGGGCCCCTTCTGTCAGCCTCTCAGCTAGTTAACAGGATTAGATTAACACTAATTAGCTATCAGTGGGGCCTGGGCCCACATGTCAGTGACTGATTAAATTAAATTAATTAAAACTAATCCTAAATTAGTTTACAGACTGGCCCCACCTGTCATAGACCCAGGGGGGGTCTACCTGGGCCCACCCAGGAGTCAAACTGGGTCAAACTCGCCGGCGACTCGACGCCGGCGAGGCCCGAGACGGCGGAGGGCTTCGGATTTGGTCCTCCGGTGACGAAATCGACGGCGGAGATGTGCTACGCGTAGCTGGGGAGCTGCCACATCCAGTGGTGCAAGTGGTTGGACACGGGGACGCCGGAGACGACGCCGGCGACGACCTTGGCGGTCGCCGGAGATCGGGCGTGGATGGATTCGACGCTGCGGTGCACGGGAGAAGGAGATGGTGGTGGCTACGGGTTCCTGGTGCTGCGCTGAGCACAACGGCGAGCTTGGCCTCGAGCCACTGTGGCTCTAGCCACGACGGCGCCATGATCGGTGGCGGGGAGCTCTCAGGTGCGGTGGGAATGGCGGCTACGGAGGCCGAACGAGCACGAAAGCTAGGGAGAAAGGAAGAGGAGCTCACAGCGGGGTCGGAGAGGGGGTCAGTGAGCTCGGGGAGGACTTGAGGCCGGCGAATCGAACGACGGCGTCCGGCGGCCGTGGACGGGGAAGAAGGGCACCACGTCGTCTTGGGGTCGTCCGAGCTTGCGTGGGTCGACGGAGAGGTCCAGGGTGATGAGGCGGAGCGATTGGGCTCGTCGGAGGGGCGAGGGAGTGGCTCTGGTGGCAACTACGGCGATCGGCGGCGAGGGACGCGCTCGGCCATCGCGGGAGAGAGTGAGGGAGACGAGGGGGAGAGTGAGCGAGGATGAGAGGGGGACGTGGGGGTCGCGTGGCACCCCTAGCCGTCTCCAGGCGTCGGCGGAAGCAGGAGGTGGCCGGCGTGTGGCTGCGGGCACCGGCCACGCGCTCCGCGTCCTTCTGGCGCGAGGAGGACGACGACTAGCATGGCCAGTCGGCTGGGCCGAGCCAGGTGGGCTGGCCAGCACAGGTAAGGCCCAGGTGGGCTTCCCTCTCTCTTTTTTCTTTATTTGTTTCTATTTTTTCTATTTAACTGCTACTGTTGGGCTTTATTAAAAATACTAGAACGTTTCCAAAAATCCTGAAAATAATTGTGGGCTCTGTTTAGAATATTTCCAACAGCAAACATTTATTTCGAGAATTATTTGAGCATTTAATTTATTTTATAGCATTTAAATGCCCAAATTCAAATACTTATGATTTAATTCAATGACCTTCTGTTGACCTAGAAAGTTGTGCACCAATTTTGCCAGAGGTTTTAACCCAAGACAAAGAGGGTGAACTTTTTAGAAGGGCATTTCAGGTTCATTGAAAATAATTTTAGTAAACCCTAGTTGTTTCCAGGGGGGTGTTGGGGTTTCTGCCTTCCCCATTTCAAATTTAAGAGAAATTTAAACATGATGCACACTCTAATGCTTGAACTAGCTAGGGTGTGACATTCTAACTTGCTTCTTCCTTTGCGGCAGGGGCCTTCCCGGAGATGCAGCGGCTGGCGGAGGAAGTCGTCCGCCATCAGCGCGATCTGGCCGGCGTCGTTGGGTTCGGGACAGATCCGCAGGTGACCTGGACCTTCCCGGAGATCATCGCCGCCGTTGAGGCCCGCCTGGAGGCCCTGGGAACGCAGCTAGAGTGGATGTCCCAAGTCGGCACCGTGATGACTGCGGCCCTATGGCCAGACTCCCTCCAACCGAGGAGCTTCTCGCGCCTAGCGCGTTGGTTGGAGATGGGGCCGGACCGGCTGGCGAGTGGCGCGTCTCCGCCGCTCGTGCTGGTGCTGAGATGGCACTCCGGTTCATGCTGTCTTGGCATACAGACCTGTAGCTGGACGCGTTGATGGGCCAGCGGGCCGGTTCGGAGCAGCACTTGCAAGCACAAGCCGGTCGGATCGCCTCCTGGGCCAGCTACATCGCCGAGTTCGCCTTCCACGACGAGTTCCATCTGGAGCGGACAGAAGACGGCAGGGTCGTGGATGGCTAGGACTACGGCTTGCTCCTCCACAATTCGGAGGGGAGCTCAGAGGAGACGGGCGTCTACCGTGACGCGGGTGCTGAGGAGGACACTGGCGCCACGCTGGACCCGGAGGCCGCCAGGGGAGAGCCGTCGACGTCGCGACGCGGCGCTGGAGATGCCTGAGATACTTTGTAGATTTTGTTAAATAGCAGGTACACGCGCCCACTAGGGGTTTTAGGGTGTAATGAACTTGGGTCGTGGGCCTTTATTTAAGTACTTGTGTGGATGTCGTGAGTGCTTTTACTTTTTGCCTTCCGTTTTTTGGACTGATTTCATGCGCTTTTCCTTTCTCAACCCCCCCACCCCCCGGCGAGTCAGACGGCCGAGGCTCCATTCTGTGACAAGGAGCTCGGTTCTTTGAGAGGAGTGTGCAGGACTTGAGTCCCTCGAAACGTTGAGCGCGAGCGAAACACTCACTCGGCCGGTTGGCGGCAATCCGGAAAAGCCGGTTGGCGAGCAGCCGGCTGTTCATTTGATGAATGGTGGACCGGGTTGATCGACTCAGCAGCCTTTGACTAAGTGTATGAAGCGTAAAGAAGCTTTTCCCCGTTGTGCTTGCCAGCTGACAGCCAAAGCTGGATCTGTGGCTTTAGGGTGAAGTGGGGGACCGCGGCATCCTAACTTTATCAGGAATCACCAAGTAAGGCGGCGGGGTGGCTGATACGTCCATTTTGCATCATGCTTTTATATCGATATTTATTGCATTATGGACTGTTATTTCACTTTATGTCAGAATACTTATGGCTATTCTCTCTTATTTTACAAGATTTACATAAAGAGGGAGAATGCCGGCGGCTGGAATTCTGGGCTCGAAAAGGAGAAAATATTAGAGACCTATTCTGCGCAACTCCAAAAGTCCTGAAACTCCACGGAACATCTTAAAATAAATAAAGTAAAATCCTCTCCAAAGATGAAGGCCAGGGGGCCCACACCCTGCTCACGAGGGTGGGGGGCGCCCCCCATCGGGAGCGCCCCCTACCTCGTGGGCCCCCTGGTGGCTCTCTGACATCCATCTTCTCCTATATGAAGTATTTCGATGAGAAAAAACTAGGAAGGAACTTTTCGGGACGAGACTCCGCCACCACGAGGCGGAACCTTGGCGGATCCAATCTAGAGCTCCGTTAGAGCTGTTCTGCCGGCGGTACTTCCCTCCGGGAGGGGGAAATCATCACCATCGTCATCACCAACGCTCCTCTCATCGGGAGAGGGCAATATCCATCAACATCTTCACCAGCACCATCTCATCTCCAAACCCTAGTTCATCTCTTGTATCCAATTCTTGTCTCAAAGTCCGGGATTGGTGCTAGTAGTGTTGATTACTCCTTGTAGTTGATGCTAGTTGGTTTATTTGGAGGAAGATCATATGTTCAGATCCTATATGCATATTGTTACCCCTCTGATTATGAACATGAATATGCTTTGTGAGTAATTACGTTTGCTCCTGAGGACAAGAGAGAAGTCTTGCTATTAGTAGTCATGTGAATTTGGTATTCGTTTGATATTTTGATAAGATGTATGTTGTCTAGTCTCTAGTGGTGTTATGTGAACATCGACTACATAACACTTCACCATTATTTGGGCCTAGAGGAAGGCACTGGGAAGTAATAAGTAGATGATGGGTTGCTAGAGTGACAGAAGCTTAAACCTTAGTTTATGCGTTGCTTCATAAGGGGCTGATTTGGATCCACATGTTTCATGCTATGGTTAGGTTACCTTAATACTTTTGTTGTAGTTGCGGATGCTTGCAATAGAGGTTAATCATAATTGGGATGCTTGTGAATCATATGAACATGATGAAAACTAGCTTGACGATATTCCCATGTGTCCTCGGGAGCACTTTTCCTATTATAAGAGTTTGTTCCGGCTTGTCCTTTGCTACAAAAAGGATTGGGCCACCTTGCTGCACTTTACTTACTTTTGTTACTCATTGCTCTTTACAATTTATCCTATCACAAAACTATCTGTTAGCACTTATTTCAGTACTTGCAGAGAATACCTTGCTGAAAACCGCTTATCATTTCCTTCTGCTCCTCGTTGGGTTCGACACTCTTACTTATCGAAAGGACTACGATAGATCCCCTATACTTGTGGGTCATCAAGACTCTTTTCTGGCGCCGTTGTCGGGGAGTGTAGCGCCTTTGGTAGGTGGAATTTGGTAAGGAAAAATTTATATAGTGTGCTGAAATTTACTGTCACTTGTTACTATGCAAAGTAATTCTCTGAGGGGCTTGTTCGGGGTATCTTCACCCCGTCCAGTAGAGCAAAGAGTTGCTCCTCAACCTACTGAACCTATTGAAAATGAAACTCCTTTTGAATTTCCTTCGGGTATGATGGAAAAACTGCTAGCTAACCCTTTTACAGGAGATGGAACAAAGCATCCTGATGAGCACTTAATATAGGTGGATGAAGTTTGTGGATTATTTAAGCTTGCAGGTATACCCGATGATGTTGCTAAGAAGAAGGTCTTCCCTTTATCTTTGAAGGGAGACACATTGATATGGTATAGGCTATGTGATGATATGAGATTCTGGGACTATAAAAGATTGAAGTTGGAATTTCATCGAAAGTATTACCCTATGCATCTTGTTCATCGTGATCGCAATTATATATATAATTTCTAGCCTCGCGAAGGAGAAAGCATCGCTCAAGCTTGGGGGAGGCTTAAATCAATGTTATATTCATGCCCCAATCATGATCTCTCAAGAGAAATGATTATTCAAAAATTTTATGATCGGCTTTCTGATAACAATCGCACCATGCTCGATACTTCTTGTGTTGGCTCTTTTATGATGAAGACTACTGAATTCAGATGGAATTTATTGGATAGAATTAAACGCAACTCTGAAGATTGGGACCTCGACGAAGGTAAAGAGTTAGGTATGACACCTATGTTTGATTGTGTTAAATCTTTTATGGACACCGATATTTTCCGTAAGTTTAGCACTAAATATGGACTTGACTCTGAGATAGTAGCTTCTTTCTGTGAATCTTTTGCTACTTATGTTGATCTCCCTAAGGAGAAGTGGTTTAAATAGCATCCTCCCATAGAAGTAAAAGTAGCTCCACCTATTAAAGTTGAAGAAAAGACTGTCACTTATAATGATCCTATTGTTCCTACTTCTTATATTGAGAAACCACCTTTCCCTGTTAGAATAAAGGATCATGCTAAAGCTTCAACTGTTGTTCGTAAAAGCAATATTAGAACTTATACACCTCCTGAGCAAGTTAAAGTAGAACCTAATATTGATGGGCATGTTATTCGGTTCGAAGGTGAAACTGCTAGAATTGCTAAACCTTGTGATAAAGATAAACATAGACCTGTGGTAGGCATGCCTGTTATTTATGTTAAAATAGGAGATCATTGTTATCATGGCTTATGTGATATGGGTGCTAGTGCTAGTGTAATACCTATTGACTTATACGAAGAAATTAAGAATGAAATTGCACATGCTGATTTAGAAGATATTGATGTTACTATTAAACTTGCTAATAGAGATACTATTGCACCAATTGGAATTGTTAGAGATGTTGAAGTCTTGTGTGGGAAAACTAAATATCCTGCTGATTTTCTTGTTCTTGGTTCCCCACAAGATAGTTTTTTTCCCATTATATTTGGTAGACCCTTCTTAAATAATGTCAATGCTACCATAGATTGCACAAAGAATGTTGTTATTGTTGGCTTCGATGATATGGTTCATTAGTTTAATTTCTCTAAATTTAGTAAACAACATCATGAGGAAGAATTACCTAGTAAGGATGAAATTATTGGTCTTGCTTCTATTGCCATACCTCCTAGTGATCCTTTAGAACACTATTTGCTAGACCATGAAAATGATATGTTCATGAATGAAAGAAGGGAAATAGATGAAGTATTCTTTAAATAGGAACCTATTCTGCATCACAACTTGCCTGTTGAAATCTTAGGGGATCCTCCTCCACCCAAGGGTGATCCTGTGTTTGAGCTTAAATATTTGCCTGATAATCTTAAATATGCTTGTCTTGATGAAAAGAAGATATATCATGTTATTATTAGTGCTAACCTTTCAAAGCATGAAGAAGAAAGATTATTGAAAACTCTGAAGAAGCATCGTGCATCTATTGGATATACTCTTGATGATCTTAAGGGCATTAGTCCCACTCTATGCCAACATAAAATAAATTTGGAAGCAGATACCAAACCAGTTCGTGATACTCAACGAAAAAATGAAAGAAGTGGTAAGAAAAGAAATATTCAAGCTTCTGGAGGTAGGTATAATCTATCCCGTTGCTGATAGTGAGTGGGTAAGTCCTGTCCATTGTGTCCTAAGAAGGGAGGTATTACTGTTGTTCCTAATGATAAAGATGAATTGATTCCACAAAGAATTATCACAGGTTATAGGATGGTAATTGATTTCAGCAAATTCAATAAAGCTACTAAGAAAGATCACTACCCCTTACCTTTTATTGATCAAATGCTAGAAAGATTATGCAAACATACACACTATTGCTTTCTAGATGGTTATTCTGGTTTCTCTCAAATACCTGTGTCGGCTAGAGATCAATCAAAGACAACTTTTACATGCCCTTTTGGTACTTTTGCTTATAGACGTATGCCTTTTGGTTTATGTAATGCACCTGCTACCTTCCAAAGATGCATGATGGCTATATTCTCTGACTTCTGTGAAAAGATTTGTGAGGTTTTCATGGACGACTTTTCCGTCTATGGTTCCTCTTTTGATGATTGCTTGAGCAATTTTGATCGAGTTTTGCAGACATGTGAAGAAACTAATCTTGTCTTGCATTGGGAAAAGTGCCACTTTATGGTTAATGAAGGTATTGTCTTGGGGCACAAAGTTTCTGAAAGAGGTATTGAAGTTGATAAAGCCAAGGTTGATGCTATTGAAAAGATGCCATGTCCCAAGGACATCAAAGGTATAAGAAGTTTCCTTGGTCACGCCGGATTTTACAGGAGGTTCATTAAGGACTTCTCAAAAATTTCTCGGCCTCTGACTAATTTATTGCAAAAGATATACCATTTGTCTTTGATGACGATTGTGTAGAAGCATTTGAAATACTTAAGAAAGCATTAGTCACTGCACCTGTTGTTCAGCCACCTGATTGGAACCTACCCTTTAATTATGTGTGATGCTAGTGATTATGCTGTAGGAGCTGTTCTAGGGCAAAGAGTTGATAAGAAATTAAATGTTATTCATTATGCTAGTAAGACTCTAGACAATGCTCAAAGAAATTATGCTACTACTGAAAAAGAGCTTTTAGCAGCTGTATTTGCTTGTGATAAGTTCAGATCTTATATTGTTGATTCTAAAGTAACTATTCAAACTGATCATGCTGCTATTAAATATCTTATGGAAAAGAAAGATGCTAAGCCTAGACTTATTAGATGGGTTCTCTTGCTACAAGAATTTGATTTGCATATTGTTGATAGAAAGGGAGCTGAGAATGTGACGCCCCCGATTTAATCGTACACTAATCATACACGCAAACGTGCACGATCAAGATCAGGGACTCACGGGAAGATATCACAACACAACTCTACAAATAAAATAAGTCATACAAGCATCATATTACAAGCCAGGGGCCTCGAGGGCTCGAATACAAGAGCTCGATCATAGACGAGTCAGCGGAAGGAACAATATCTGAGTACAGACATAAGTTAAACAAGTTTGCCTTAAGAAGGCTAGCACAAACTGGGATACAGATCGAAAGAGGCGCAGGCCTCCTGCCTGGGATCCTCCTAACTACTCCTGGTCGTCGTCAGCGGGCATCACGTAGTAGTAGGCACCTCCGGTGTAGTAGGAGTCGTCGTCGAAGGTGGCGTCTGGCTCCTGGGCTCCAACATCTGGTTGCGACAACCAGGTAGGAGGGATAGGGGAAAAAGAGGGAGAAAGCAACCGTGAGTACTCATCCAAAGTACTCGCAAGCAAGGAGCTATACTACATACGTATGCATTGGTATCAAATGGAAAAAGGGTATCATATGTGGACTGAACTGCAGAATGCCAGAATAAGAGGGGGATAACTAATCCTTTCGAAGACTACGCTTCTGGCAGCCTCCGTCTTGCAACATATAGAAGAGAGTAGACTGAAGTCCTCCAAGTAGCATCGTATAGCATAATCCTAACCGATGATCCTCCCCTCGTCGCCCTGTGAGAGAGCGACCACCGGTTGTATCTGGCACTTGGAAGGGTGTGTTTTATTAAGTATCCGGTTCTAGTTGTCATAAGGTCAAGGTACAACTCCAAGTCGTCCTGTTACCGAAGATCACGGCTATTCGAATAGATTAACTTCCCTGCAGGGGTGCACCACATAACCCAACACGCTCGATCCCATTTGGCCGGACACACTTTCCTGGGTCATGCCCGGCCTCGGAAGATCAACACGTCGCAGCCCCACCTAGACCAACAGAGAGGTCAGCACGCCGGTCTAAACCTAAGCGCCCAGGGGTCTGGGCCCATCGCCCTTAGCACACCTGCACGTTGCATGGGCGGCCGGAAGCAGACCTAGCCTAGTGGCGTTCCAGTCCAATCCAGCGCGCGCCGCTCCGTTGCTGACGTCACGAAGGCTTCGGCTGATACCACGACGTCGAGTGCCCATAACTGTCCCCGCGTAGATGGTTAGTGCGTATAGGCCAGTAGCCAGACTCAGATCAAATACCAAGATCTCGTTAAACGTGTTAAGTATCTGCGAACGCCGACCAGGGCCAGGCCCACCTCTCTCCTAGGTGGTCGGAACCTGCCCTGTTGCTCCGCCTCAAAGATCCACTCGCGGGTGCTCCTACGAGCCGACCCGTCTTTAATCACCACATGTATCATGTATAAAGTAAATAGTATATACCCGTGATCACCTCCCGAGTGATCACGGCCTGATAGTATAGCATAGCAGACGGACAAGAATGTAGGGCCACAGATGGAAATACTAGCATCCTATACTAAGCAAGTAGGATTGCAGGTAAAGGTATCAACAGTAGTAGCAAGGACAGGCTATGCATCAGGATAGGAATAACGAAAACAGTAACATGCTACACTACTCTAATGCAAGCAGTATAGAGGAGAGTAGGCGATATCTGGTGATCAAAGGGGGGGGCTTGCCTGGTTGCTCTGGCAAGAGAGAGGGGTCGTCAACTCCGTAGTCATACTGGGTAGCAGCGGCGTCGGTCTCGGTGTCTAGCGAGAGAAGAGGGGGAAGAAACAATAAATATAATGCAAGCATATGCATAGTGATGCATGACATGACAAGTAACGGCGTTAGAGGTGCCCTAACGCGGTAGTAGGTGATACCGGTGAAGGGGGATGACATCCGGGAAAGTATCCCCGGTGTTTCGCGTTTTCGGGCAGAGGAGCCGGAGGGGGGAAAGTTACGTGTTCGCTATTCTAGGGACGCATGGCGGATAAACGGGCTGCGCATTCAAATTCGTCTCGTCGTTCTGAGCAACTTTCATGTATAAAGTATTTTCATCCGAATTACGGATTAAAAGATATGATTTTCTAAAGATTTAAATCATTTTCTGATTTTAATTATTTATTTAAACCCAACATTATCCAGAACAGTGTACGCTGACGTCAGCATGACGTCAGCATGACGTCAGCAGTCAACAGAGGCGTTGACTGGTCAACTGACATGTGGGTCCCGTTCGTCATTGACTGTTTAGTCTAATTAGGATTAACTTATCTAATTACTGTTTAATTAAACTAACTAGTTAATTAGATTAATTAAATAGGATTAATTAACTTAATTAATTCCTTAATTAATTAATTAATTTAATTATCATTATTTATTTAATTATTATTTATCTAATTATTATTTATTTAATTTATTTTTTTAATCCTTTTTTTTGTTTGTTCTGGGGGGCGTGGGCCCCGTTTGGCAGTGGCCCAGAGGGGGCCTAACGGGCGCTGGCGTTAGCGGGGCTGCAGGCTCCGGGCGGGGCGTACCCAGCGCCCAGCACGAGGGGGCAAGGCCGGCCGGCCGGAGCAGCGTGCCGCGGCAAGGGGCA
>NC_041390.1:440053550-440076557 GCF_002162155.2 Triticum dicoccoides | reverse complement strand
GAAGGGGAGAGGAGAGGCGTGGGGAGTGGGGGGTGTGATGCGTGGGCTATGGTTTCCAGGGGGAAGTGGATAAGAGGGAGTGGGGGAGTGGCCGGCTGGGCCTGGTGGTGGCCCAGTTGGGCCTGGGGTCAGCTGGGCCCAAGCCCGGGGGGTTCTCTTCTATTTTTATCTTTTTGTCTTTTGCTTTTCTGTTTTATTTCTTTTCTTTTATTTATTTTCCTTTTCTATTTTAATTCAACTTAGGGCATTTAAGTATTTTATAAATTTGCGTTTTCTTTACTATAATTACCTATGCAATATTAGACCTAGCCCGAACATTTTATTTTAATATTTGAAAACTTTTGTTGTCGACTTTAAATTTAAGTTTGAATTTGACACGGTTTCGAATTATCCCGAGATTAGTAAGAGTAATCGCAGATGTCATGGCATCATTAGGAGAGTTTTACTGTAGCCAAATTATCCGGGCATTACAAATCTCCTCGACTACAAGAAATCTCGTCCCGAGATTTAGGAGGTAGAAGCAAACAGTGCAGGGTATTCATCGCGAAGACGATCCTCGCGTTCCCAGGTGGCTTCGTCTTCAGAGTGATTCGACCACTGGACTTTGAGGAATTTGATCGCCTTCCGACGTGTGCGGCGTTCAGCTTGGTCAAGAATGCGGACCGGACGCTCTTTATAAGAGAGGTCCTGTTGTAATTCGAGCACTTCATGATCCACCGCTCGGATTGGATCCTTGAAGCAATGGCGGAGTTGTGACACAAGGAACACATCGTGAAACTGAGAAAGGTTCGGCGGAAGCTCCAGTTGATATGCCACCTTTCCATGCCTTTCGAGAATAGTGAAGGGGCCAATATAGCGAGGAGCTAGCTTGCCCTTGATCTCGAAGCGGTGAGCACCCTTCATTGGTGTAACTCCAAGATAAGCCTTTTCGCCAGGTTGATAGACCATGTCTTGGTGATGACGGTCATACTGACTTTTCTGACGTGACTGAGCAGTCTTGAGATTCTCGCGAATAATGCGAACTTGTTCTTCGGCCTGTTGGATAATATCCGGACCGAAGAGTGGACGTTCCCCAGTTTCTGACCAGTTTAGAGGGGTTCGACACTTTCGTCCATATAGCACTTCGAAGGGGGACATCTTCAGACTAGCTTGATAGCTATTATTATAAGAGAACTCAGCATATGGGAGAGATTCCTCCCATTTCTTGCCGAATGATATTACACAAGCTCGAAGCATGTCTTCGAGAACTTGGTTGACACGTTCAATTTGTCCTTGCGACTGAGGATGAAATGCAGTACTGAACGACAGATGAGTTCCCATAGCTTCTTGGAAACTTGCCCAAAACCTTGAAGTGAATAAACTGCCACGGTCTGAACTGATAACCCATGGGATACCGTGAAGTGAAACAATTCTGGCCATGTAGAGAGCAGCAAGCTGACTAGCAGTGATTGTCTCTTTGACCGCCAGAAAATGGGCAACTTTGGAAAGCCGGTCAATGATGACAAGAATAGCATCATTACCTTTCTGCGATTTGGGAAATCCAGTGACGAAGTCCATTTCAACATGGTCCCATTTCCATTCAGGAATAGAGATAGGTTGCAGAGTTCCGGCAGGCCTTTGATGCTCTGCTTTGATTCGGCGACAAACGTCACACTCAGCAACATAACGAGCAATGTCCTGCTTCATATTAGACCACCAGAATCTTTGACGAATATCCCGGTACATCTTCGTACTACCAGGATGGATGGACAGAGGCGTATCATGGGCTTCTTGCATAACCCTTTTAGTCTTATCCAGGTTTTTCTTCGAACATGGTACCACTAGGCGGCCTTTGAAATACAAGGCGCCCTCGTCAGCGATAGAGAAGAATGAGGGCTTTCCTTCTGCTAGATGGCGTTTAATCTTATGGACTTCAGAGTCATAACCTTGTATAGTCTTTATACCAGCTACGAGATCTGGTACGACAGCCAGGGTATTTAGAGAACCCTTAGTAACAACAAGAAGATTCATCTTGCGGAACTCCGGGGGAGGGGGAGCGAGTGCTCCAGGAGGAACAATATGGAGGTTCAGCTTTCTAAATTCTTCGACAAGCGAGGGCTGAACTTTATGAACCTGGAGGTGGTTGCAGTAAGACTTGCGGCTCAAGGCATCGGCCATTACATTAGCCTTGCCGGGGGTATAAGATATACCCACGTCAAAGTCTGCAACAGTCTCCATCCATCTTTGCTGACGTAGGTTCAAATCTGGCTGAGTAAACAGATACTTCAGACTTTGATGGTCGGTGAAGATCTCGCAACGATTACCAAGAAGGTAATGTCGCCACTGCTTCAGTGCATGAATGACAGCAGCAAGCTCGAGGTCGTGAACTGGGTAGTTTTCTTCGTGAGGGCGCAATTGACGAGAGGCATAAGCAATCACTCTGCGCTCCTGCATTAGGACACAGCCTAATCCTTGGCGGGAAGCGTCGCAGTAAATGACGAAGTCCTTCTTAGTATCAGGTGGTGCAAGCACGGGGGCAGAAGTCAACTTGTCTTTGAGCGCCTGGAAACTTTCCTGACACTTGTCTGTCCAGTCAAACTTGACACCCTTATGCAACAAATTAGTCAGAGGCCTGGCAATCTTGGAGAAGTTCTCGACGAATCGACGGCAATAGCTGGCGAGACCGAGAAAACTTCGGACTTGCTTCACATTCTTCGGAGGAGTCCAATCGAGAATAGCCTGAACTCGTTCAGGGTTGACGGCAATACCATCTTTGGAGATGACATGCCCAAGATAGGTTACTTCGGGGAGCCAGAATTCACACTTGGAATACTTAGCATACAGCTGATGCTCCCGAAGCTTTTCCAGCACAAGACGAAGATGTTCAGCATGTTCCTCCTTGTTCTTTGAAAATACGAGGATATCGTCCAAATAAACCACGACAAACTTGTCGAGGTAATCCATGAATATATAGTTCATCAGACGAGAGAAGGTGGCTGGAGCATTCGTTAAGCCGAATGACATGACGGTGTACTCGTATGATCCATACCGAGTCACGAAGGCGGTTTTTGGGATGTCCTCTTCACGAACACGGATCTGGTGGTAACCCAACCTCAAGTCGAGTTTGGAGAACACTGATGAGCCAGCCAGTTGATCATAAAGATCATTGATCCGAGGAAGAGGGTATTTATTCTGAATGGTAGCTTGGTTCATAGGACGGTAGTCTTGGACTAATCGGTTTGTCCCATCCTTCTTATTAACAAAGAGAGAAGGTGCTCCCCAAGGAGAGCAACTTGGGCGAATGAAACCTTTGACAAGAGATTTGTCGATTTCCTCCTTAAGCTCAATGAGTTCATGCGGCGGCATCTTGTAGGGTCGTTTAGCTATAGGGGTAGTGCCGGGTTTCAAGTCGATGATGAATTCGACAGCTCTAGCAGGGGGAATCCCTGGAAGTTCTTCTGGGAAGACATCTTGGAATTCACGAACGACAGGAATGTTTTCAATGCCCTCGAGTGGTGCAGCGTTCAACGCATTCAAGGCATAAAGTCGTGCCTCGGCGTTCTGAACTAGATGAGCTTGGTAAGCTATTATTTCATCAGAAGGGTGTAGCAGATGGACGACCTTAGTGGCGCAAACTATAGAAGCAGTATGCGCTTTTAACCAATTCATTCCCAGAATGAGATCAATGCTACAGGACTTCAGTATGATGGGAGAGACAAGGAATTCCAGTCCTTCGATTTCTACAGGGACGTCGTTGCAAATCATGGAGGTTCGACATTGGCCCGCAGGGGTGTGTACTAATAGTGAAGCATCCATGTTCTCACATTTAATGTCGTGCAAGCATGCAAAACCTTCTGACATGAATGAATGCGATGCACCTGTATCAAATAAAACGGATGCTGGTACTGAATTTACGAGGAGGGTACCCATCACAGTAGCAGGCTGGTCTTGAGCTTCGCTCAGATCAACGTGGTTGGCATGAACACGACCATAAGACTTGGCATTGTTGCTGCGGGGCTGGTTGTGAAAGTGCGTTATATCGACTAGAGGGGGGGTGAATAGGCGATTTTTAGGAAAGTCTTCAAAACGTGAGAGTTATGAAGACAAACAGTGAAGATTATGCCTATTACTAAGCAGCGGAAGTTAGATTACACTAGGGCGGCCATGGTCATGTATTTAATTGAGTGAAAGCACAATGACAAACAGCTTCAGTGTAATAAGGATCAGGTAGGAAGAAGTTATGAAGCCAAACAGATCATACATTCATGTTGTAAAGATAAAAGATAAAGCAAGCATGCAATGGTTTCACAATGAATAACAGTAAGTCAAAGGAAGTGAAGATGAAACCAGTGACACGTTGAAGACAATGATTTGTTGGACCAGTTCTAGTTGCTGTGACAACTGTACGTCTGGTTGGAGCGGCTAGGTATTTAAACCAAAGGACACACAGTCCCGGACACCCAGTCAAGGACACTTAGTCCAAGACACCCAGTCCTCACCGTATTCTCCTTGAACCAAGGTCACACAGACCTCGTCCAATCACTCGTGGTAAGTCTTCAGGCGACTTCCAAACCTTCACAGACTTCGTTCACTGGCAATCCACAATTTCTCTTGGATGCTCTGAACGCGACGCCTAACCGTCTGGAGGATGCACAGTCCTCAAGTGTAATAAGTCTTCAGATCACTCAGACACGAAGACTTAAGTGATGCCCAATTTACTCTAGCTCTGGGTGGTTAGGGCTTTTCTCCTCGCTAGGGATTTTCTCTCAATGGCTTCGAGGTGGGTTGCTCTCAAACGACAAAAGCCGTACACTGAAATCTGAGCAGCCAACCGTTTATGGTTGTGGGGGTGGGATATTTATAGCCACTTGGCAACCCGACCTGATTTGTCCGAAATGACCCTGGGTCAGTAAGGAACTGACACGTGTACCAACGGTTGAATTTTGAACTCACACGGCAACTTTACTTGGGCTACAAGTAAAGCTGACTTGTTTGACTCTGGACAAGATTTGCTCTCATAGTCTTCGCTCGAAGACATAGGATTTGAATTAGGCATCACTTCAGTCATTCTGACTTGTTCTCTTGGACCCCACTTAACAGTATGGTGGTTCCTATGACACAACATGAATGAAATAAAACTACGAAGGATCTAAGTCTTCGAGTTCCATAAGCTTCATAGGGAGTCTTCTCATGTCATTGTCTTCAATATGAATATCTTCATAAACCACCATTGTCTTCAATGTCTTCGTACATTTTTAGGGGTCATCTCTGGTAGTAAAACCGAATCAGTGAGGGACTTCTACCTGTGTTTTCCTGCAATTCTCACAAACACATTAATCCCTCAACTAGGTTTGTCGTCAATACTCCAAAACCAACTAGGGGTGGCACTAGATGCACTTACAATCTCCCCCTTTTTGGTGATTGATGACAAACTAGTTGAAGTTTTCAACGGGGAACATAATTTGTGAAATTGTAAAGGAATTGTCTTCATAAGTTGCAAGGGCTCCCCCTGAAGATGTGCATATAAGTAATTTGCTTCTTGAATGCAAATGCACATGGCAGGTTGTACTTGTGGAGATCCACTTCAACTTACGATGACAATCCACCATGCATGTGAAAGTATATGAAGATAATGACATGCATAATGGAAAATGGACGTCTGCAGAATGAGATGAGTGCGGAATTTATCGTCGCATATGCGGAATTTATCTTCGCAAAACGGAGTGACAAACAGGTAGCAGACGACCATCAAGGCTAAGTGTTACAACTCAATGAAGCAAATGTAGCAAAAACGGGAGTTGTAAGCACGAAGCAAAATGTAGCAAAAATATGAAGGCACCCGCCCATAGTGACCCGCTTGAAGACTATAAACATCATATGATTCTCCCCCTTTTGTCAGTGATGACCAAAAAGGTTTGAAGACATAGAGGTTTCTACGCGTTCCCAGGCGCAGCAGGGTCGGTGGAGTTGTTTGGTGGCGGTGCAGACGAGCTTGGTGCAGATTCGACGCGTGTTGAAGCCGGTGGAGATGATGCCGCATCGTCTTCTTCTTCAATAATCCGGGCAGACACGGTGGCAGCAGAAGAAGAGAACTCTGACTCTTCAAGTGATGGTGTGCTTCGCATCACAGCTTTTCTTGGAGGCGTGGAGTCAAATTTGAATCTCTCTTTGAAGCCATCCTCATGCAGGTCAGCTTCAGTGCACATCATGGTGAGGCCTTTCCAAGTGCGGCGACAGGTCTCGTGTGCGACAAATGCATTCTTGGTTGCCAGATTTCTGATGCGATTGACGTCTTGCATGATGCTTCTCATCTGCCTCTCGAGCCAGTCGTGATGCCTATCTTGCTTTTGGTGAAGAGCCACAAGAAGCTCTCGGTCATTGAGTGCACGAGTGCGCTTCTTGGGTCTCTTTGCAGCTGTGCTGTTAGTGGCTTCAGTTGATGTAGGGGCACGTGTGGTGCCAGCCATTGGATACACTCGGGAGAGAGCTTCAACACCTTCAATATTTTGAGTGAAGCTCTGGTGTTCTGCATTCTGAAGACTTAATGGTTGCTTGGCAGTGTTTGGATATATTGCTTCATCAGATGTGTCCACATCTGGCAAAAATATCCTATGGTTGCGGGCTGAGGGTTGATAGGAGATTGCAGAGTGAAGCTTGATCAGTCTCATAACCCAAGGAGCATAGAACTTCAATCCAAACAATTCTGAGGCAGACGCTGCAAGTTGACAGATGAAGAGATCCTGTGCGTTGAAGCATTTGCCATGAAGAATGCAGAAGATGAGAGTCTTCATTGCACCGTCAATCGTTGCATATCGAGAGTGTCCCTTAACGGGCCAGAGAGTCCGCCTTATAACGTGATATATTGTTCTAGGCAGGTACTCTAAGTCTTCAACGAAGAACCTAGTTGGATAGGGTGCATTTGGAGGCAATGGCTTCATCATTGAGAGCATCTGACTCATATCTGGCTCAGGACACTGGAATATGCTCTCAATTGCTTCAGCATGGAGTTGGCAGCCTTCTTCAAAGAATTCGCCAGGAGTGGGAAGGCCGGTAAGCTCAATTATGTCGAAAGCATTGGCTTCATGATGGACATTGCCGGTCATCCACTCCAGGACCCATGTCTTCGGATCTCTGTTATAGCCTTTGATATGCAGGGTGGCATAGAACTGGAGCAGAAGCTCTTCGTTCCAGTGCTCTTCATCGGTGATAAACGGCAGCAGACCCACTTGCTTGAAGCAATCCAACGCTTCTTCCAGACCAGGCAGACCGGCAACAGCTTCAACCTCAAGGCGCTTGTGAGGAAAGATGCGGCCTTGGTTGTATAGGATGCATGAATAATAGCTGCGCTGTTGATAGCTCCAGAACCTATCTGATACAATCCGTTCCCTTGAATAAGGGTTCTTGGAGCTGTTGAAAAACGTGTTGTCTGTCCTGAAGCCGTTGATGTTGAAGGAGCCAGGAGCTGATGCAGAACCTGGGAACCTTGGCAGTCGTGGGATCGGCTTCTGGACCTGGGGCCTGTGCGCAATATGATAGTTGAATTGGGGACCCGCAGCAGACTCAGGCAAAGAAGGTTCAGGAGCAGTAGCTTCATTGTCTTCTGAAGCTGTTGTTGGGGAGGGCTCCACATTTGCTTCGGCGTTGTTTGTGGCAGCCTCAACATTTGCCGCCTCCACACGTGTAGTGGGAGGGAGGAACTCAGGCACGTTCTCCTGGAGAACTGCTTCTTGTTGGTGCGGGGGAGTTGGAATGTCGTCAGCAGCCTGAGCCCTTGGCCCTTTGCGAAGCCTACGGAATGTAGGCGACGCCGGTGGAGTTGCAGTGGGCTGGGGCTCATTATCTTCCTCCTGTGGGCGATCTTCCCACGATGCATCTTGTGTGATTGGCATCAATGGACGACCAATGCTGATCAGTTTGCTTGTCTCAAGCTGAGGAAGGGCTGCATCACCTTGTACATTGTCTTGGAGACCAATGTCTTCAGCAGCATTGTGGTCAGCTGCTGGAATGTCTTCGGCGTGCGGATCCTCTGTGAAGGCAGGCTCATGCACAGTCAACTGACGATCTGCGTTAGGATAGCGGACGGAGAGGGGTTCAACTATCAAGGGCTCTGTGGGAGCAGCCCGAGATTTCTTGGTCTTGCGCTTCTTGATGGTGGGTTCAGAAGGAGAGGCTTCAGAGTGTTTCCTCTTCTTAGCTTCAGCCTCTGCAGTCCTTGTCTTCTTTAGCTGTGAGGCGGTTGATCGACTCTTTGGCTTCGAGCTAGTCGTTGTAGTGGGGAAGACAATCGGAGCAGTTTCTGACCTTGGCGCCTCTGGTTCAGGCACAGCAGGCTTCTTTTTCTTCTTCGAGGCCATCCTGGGGTCAATGCCGGGACGCCCAAGTGCCTTGCGCTTCTCGGCCTCATTGTAGGCCTGCACGCAGCGATCAGCCAGAGTCTTCATGCGCTCTAGCGAGCCTTGAGCTTTGGCACGCGTCTTCAGAAAGTTCTCTTTCAGCTCGTGCAACATGATCTTGAAGTTTTTCACTTCTTGCACGCTGAGCTTGGCTACGTGCTTCTTGAACTGAGCCTTTTCATAATCAATTTTCTGCTTCAGTTCTACAATGCGTTGGGCTATTGCAAGTTCTGAAGCAATTGCGCCTTGAAAGGCAACGCTGAGGCCTATGGGCAGCTGCAGATCATCGAAGCTGATGTCCGGTGAGCCAAACCATTCATCGATGAAATTGTGGATGATGGCGACATCAAACAGAGGCTGATTGTTGAAGATTTCAGCCTCCTCCTTGCTCTTGATGAGCTGCTCAAGAGCATCATCTCCAAGATCTTCATCGCTTGAGAGATCAATGGTTTCGCACCGCAGAATGGCAGCAGCTGTGAGCTCTTTGCCTGTGTGTGGCTGAGGCTTCTTGGCTTCTTGGAGCTTGGAGACTCATGATAAGTCTTCAGACTGCACACTGGCTTCAGGAGGTGCAGTTGCCAATGGCTTCGCTCTTGAGATTTTGGGAGAAGCGGCTGGCTTTGAAGCTTTTGGCTTCTTCTGCTTTGGCTTCGGCGCAGCAGGGGCATCATCAGACTCGGTATCTGCTGGAGGGTCATTCACGGCAGTCCCTTGGACTAGGATGCGGGTGATGAGGCCTGCAAGATTGGCATACGGCCCGATGATATTGGGATCGGCATCGCGTGTGCCATCTGCCCTTGGTGAGGAGGGACCAGGGTTGAAGTCAAGCCCAAATTTCTTCTTGTTTTGCTTTGCAGAGTTCTGAGCAAATTGGAAGTTGCGCTTGAACAGATTGTCATCGCGACACCAGAGAAGTGATGACGGATGTGCTTCAGCTGGCTGTGGTCCTCTCACCATGCATGGATAGAAGCCTTGAGCAATGGCTTCGTCTCTGGACCTGGGTACGAGATTTTTGTATAATACGTCTCCCCATGGTCTCTTGATGGCGCACTTTTCGGCATATTCCTGAGTGACGAAGCGGCATTGAAACCATTGCTCTGCCCAATATCTTCGAATCCATTGGATTCGTGTCTTGCGCTGACCATAGCTTTCTTCAGGATCAGTTTTGTACATCTCTGCCAATTCATCAGGCAGATCTTTGGACGTTCCACCACGTCGCTGTCTGCCTCCCTTCCTTGCTGCTGTTTCTGAAGCCATGAATCTTAACTTGGAAGGCTTCAAGATGTTCAAAGGCTTCAAAGGCTTCCTTTTGCTTAACCAACAAGAACTGGCTTCAGGAGAGTTGATGTGATGCTGCAAGTACTCACACTGGAACTGCTAGATGGAAGGAAGTTGATGCCGAGCAGTTCAGTCCTCCGTGCCCTAACTTGGCGACGGAAAACACCTACGGCGACGGCGGAGAGAACGATGTCCGCGGTCAGCGTGAGGACGGCGTTGGAGAGGTTGCGGCAGTGAAGCGCTTCGTCTCCGGCGTCGTCGAGTGCTAGCGGTGGCGCTAGGGTTCGTGCGAGGGTGGAAGAAGGAGATAATGACCGCGGTAAGTGTGAATTTATAGACTCAGAGGCGGCACTGTGCTATTACACAGTTGCCCCTGGCGGTTCGCATTTGAGGCACGCGTGGCCAGTTAGAGGAAGATTGGGGTTTGTTCCATGTCCCACGCACGCCTAAATTGTCGGGCAGTCGTTCCTGCTTCTCCGGATCTTATGTGGAGGAATGAGCATTAAAAACGGACTTTTATGGTTGTCTCTATGTCTTCGTCTGACAAGGACACAGTGAAGACATTCGACAGTTTCAACAGAATGCATATGACTTGGAGAGATAGAGTTTGAGATAGAAAGCATAGAGAGGTTAGGGTCCGATCACATTCACTTAGTTCAAAAGATTCAAACAAGAAGACATAGCTATAAGTGAATGCTATAGAGGACAGAACACCAGTACATATGTATATATATATCTATATAATCAACGCAGTGAAGATAATCATGAAGACATATTGAGATTGAAGCCAAACCAAATGTGAAGACATTGCGAGGTAACGCCATGAGTGAAATACTTCAGAATGGAACGTTTGGTGGTGGCGTTACCCACCGTATAGGAAGTATTAGACTCAGACACGGCGCACAATTATCGTGGCGCTCTGAAGTCAAATTCCACATTAATGTATTCACACTTAGAATGTATGTCTTCATTGATTGAAGATATACGTTACTTCGTGTGTTGCACATCTAAGTCATCAATATGCATAAGTGTTAGGATGTGTGCCTGATCACAGGACATTTGAGGATTCCAAGATATTTAGCTCACACCGTAACTTGCAAAACCTCTTCTCATCCAAGGGCTTGGTGAAGATATCTGCCAATTGCTCTTCAGTGCTGACGTGTATGATATCAATGTCTTCCTTCACAACATGATCTCTGAGAAAGTGATGGCGAATTTCAATGTGCTTTGTCTTCGAGTGCTGAACTGGGTTGTTGGCAATCTTGATGGCGCTTTCGTTGTCGCAGTAAAGTGGCACTTGCTTCAGATGAATGCCATAATCCTTGAGTGTTTGCTTCATCCACAGAAGCTGAGCACAGCAAGATCCAGCAGCAATGTATTCAGATTCAGCAGTGGAGAGAGATACACAGTTCTGCTTCTTTGAAGACCAACATACAAGTGATCGTCCCAGAAAGTGACATGTGCCTGATGTAGACTTGCGATCAACTTTGTCACCAGCATAATCAGCATCCGAAAATCCAACCAAATCAAACTCTGAGCCCTTTGGATACCATAATCCTAGAGTTGGGGTGTGAGCCAAATATCTAAGAATTCGCTTCACAGCCAAGTGATGCGACTCCTTTGGTGCCGCTTGAAATCGAGCACACATGCAAACACTAAGCATGATATCTGGCCTAGATGCACATAAATAAAGCAAAGACCCAATCATGGAGCGGTATACCTTTTGATCGAACTCTTTACCATTGTCGTCAGGACCTAGATGATGTTTGGCTGGCATTGGTGTTGTGAAGCCTTTGCAATCTTGCATACCGAACTTCTTCAGGCACTCTTTAAGATATTTCTCTTGAGATGTGAAGATGCCGTTGCGTTGTTGCCGTATCTGAAGACCGAGAAAGAACTTCAGCTCCCCCATCATGGACATCTGATATTGCTCTTGCATCATATATCCAAACTCTTCACTATAGTTCTGATTGGTGCAGCCGAAGATAATGTCATCCACATATATTTGGCACACAAACAGTTCACCATCATATGTCTTCGTGAAAAGAGTGGGATCCAGGGAACCAGGTATGAAGCCTTTGCTCTTCAGAAAGTACTTGAGTGTATCATACCAGGCCCTAGGGGCTTGTTTGAGGCCATACAGTGCCTTGTTGAGCTTGTATACCATATCAAGATGTTTTGGATTTTCAAAGCCAGGTGGTTGTGCAACATACACTTCTTCTTCAATCTTGCCATTGAGAAAGGCACTTTTCACATCCATTTGATATAGAAGTATGTTATGATGATTTGCATAGGCCAACATTATGCGTATGGCTTCAAGCCTGGCCACAGGAGCAAATGTTTCATCGAAGTATATGCCCTCCACTTGAGTATATCCTTGAGCAACTAGACGAGCTTTGTTTCTGACAACTTGACCATGCTCATCTTGCTTGTTGCGATATATCCATTTGGTGCCTATTATGTTGTGCTTCCGTGGATCAGGACGCTTAACCAGTTCCCATACATTATTCAGCTCAAATTGTTGAAGCTCTTCTTGCATAGCTTGAATCCATTCAGGTTCCATGAAGGCTTCTTCAACTTTCTTGGGTTCTGATATTGAGACGAATGCGAAATGCCCACAGAAGTTTGCTAGCTGAGTTGCCCTTGAACGAGTGAATGGACCAGGTGCATTGATGCTGTCAAGTATTCTGTCAATCTGTACTTCATTTGCAACACGAGGATGTAAAGGGCGAAGACTTTGCTCTTGCTGATCTGTGTTGTCATTTGGAGGTATATCTTCAGGCTGAGCATTGTCTTCATGTGGATCAGGTGCTGAGATGATAAGTTCTTCTTCAGGATGAGCTTCAGAAGGTACAATCTCTCCAGTTCCCATAAGCTTGATTGATTCACTAGCTGGAACTTCATCTAGCACATTTGGCAATTGCTCCCTTTGTGATCCATTGGTTTCATCGAACCGCACATCCACAGTTTCAACCACTTTGTAGTGGAAGAGATTGAAGACTCTGTAGGAGTGCGAATCCTTTCCATATCCAAGCATGAATCCCTCATGTGCTTTTGGTGCAAACTTTGAGGTGTGGTGTGGGTCCTTGATCCAGCATTTTGCGCCAAATACTCTGAAGTAATTGACATTTGGCTTCTTGCCAGTTAGGAGTTCATAAGATGTCTTGTTCAGAAGCTTGTGAAGATAAACACGATTGATTGTATGGCATGCAGTATCAATGGCTTCAGTCCAGAATTTTCTTGGAGTCTTGTATTCATCTAGCATTGTTCTGGCCATCTCAATGAGTGTTCTGTTCTTGCGTTCGACGACGCCATTCTGCTGTGGCGTGTATGGAGCTGAGAATTCATGTGTGATGCTCAAGGTATCCAGATATGTATCAAGGCCAGTGTTCTTGAATTCAGTGCCATTGTCACTTCTGATGTGCTTTATCTTGGCGCCAAAATTGTTCATGGCTCGATTGGCGAAGCGTCTGAAGACATCCTGCACTTCAGTCTTGTAAAGGATTATGTGTACCCAAGTATATCTAGAGTAATCATCAACAATGACGAAGCCATAGAGGCAAGCTGAAGTAGTAAAAGTTGAGTAGTGAGTGGGACCGAAAAGATCCATGTGAAGCAGTTCGAAGGGTTGTGTAGTAGTCATGATTGTCTTCGAAGGATGTTTTGCCCTTGTCATTTTCCCTGCTTTACAGGCACCGCATAAATGATCTTTCTTGAACTTGACGCCCTCGATGCCTATGACGTGCTTTTTCTTCGCAAGGGTGTGGAGGTTCCTCATGCCAGCATGCCCAAGCCTTCGATGCCAAAGCCAGCATTCTGAAGCTTTTGCAAGAAGACATACTGCGAGTTGTGGTCCTGTGAGAAATCTACCACGTACAAATCACCTTTTCGATACCCTTCAAACACTAGAGATTTGTCAGATTCCATTAGCACCAGGCAACGATATTTTCCAAACATTACAATCATATTCAAATCGCAAAGCATTGAGACAGACATTAAGTTGAAGACAAGGGATTCAACAAGCATGACTTTATCCATGTGTTGATCCTTTGAGATTGCAACTCTACCTAGACCCAATACCTTACTTTTACTAGTGTCAGCAAATGTGATGTGACTCTTGTCGGATGGACGTAAAGTTGAGTCCATAAGAAGGCTTCTTCTGCCAGTCATGTGATTTGTACACCCACTGTCAATAATCCATTCTGAAGACTTTGAAGTCGCTGGTGTCGTACCCTACAGCGCAGTTAGGGGGATAGGCTTCACGAAGAGAGTTGTGAAGCATAAACATTTGACGAACCAGTGGGTTATGAAAACTTAGATCCAGATTAGGACTAATAGGGAGAGTAGCATGCGATTCAGGAGCAAAGTACATAATGATGCCATTCGGGCATTTTATCTTGCGCCCTGCAAGATTTTTAAGGTCCCCAGCAATAGCATCAGAAGATTTTGTTTTTCTGCTGGAGACCTTTCCCTGCAAAAGAGAGTTAAGCTTTCTTAACCACCCACATCTTCAAGGGTGGCTTAGAAGCAATAAGTCTAAGTGCAGCATCTGAGAACTTTGGCTTTGGAGCCCTAGCAAACAGTCTAGCAGGGGGACAATAATACTCATAGGAATAAGCAGAATAATTTTTGGTCATATGAACATGACGGTTCGATGAACCGCTCTCATATCCATATGCCTGAGTATGGTTTCCCTGCAAAACATTTGCGTTAGTGTGACTCAGGTGTGTCCTCTGTTTGTATGAAGCCATTGGACCGTATGAAGCCTTTGGTCTGAGGTTTGTCTTCTTCAAGTGAGGTGTCATGAAGACATTCACAAGAAGATTTTCCAGACACTTTTTCGGAACCCAGATCATCTTCATAGGACGTCCATTCCTGCAGTTAGTACCAATGTACCTGGCAAACACTTCACCATTCTGATTCTTAAACAGTTTATAGTTTGCATCAAAGGATTCATCAATGATAATGGGGTTAGCACAAGTGAAGCCAGACAGATTGGATGGATCTGCTGAGGATTCCTTAGCAGCAACCCATGTGGTTTTGGGGTACTGCTCAGGTTTCTAGTAAGAGCCATCTGCATTAATTTTCCTCACGAACCCAACACCCTCTTTCCTAGGGTTTCGGTTCAGAATCTGCTTCTTAAGGACATCACATAGTGTCTGATGCCCTTTCAGACTTTTGTACATTCCTGTTTCAAGCAATGTCTTCAACCTAGCATTCTCATCAGCAATAGCAGTGGTATCCTCAGGAGAGGGGTTAGTTACCACGTTAACAGTTGAAGATATTGCAACGGTAGTAGCAGTGGAACATTCAGCAACAGAATTAGCATTATCACACTCAATGCATTTAAGACATGGTGGTTCAAATCCTTCCTGAGCGGGACTGATCTGTTCGGAGCGAAGTGACTCATTTTCCTTTTGAAGATCTTCATGATCCGCTCTCAACTTCTCAAGATCTTGCTTCTTTTGAAGATAATCATAGGAGAGCTTTTCATGAGTAGTTGAGAGAGTCTCAAGACGATCTTCAAGTTCCTGATACTTAACGTGAAGATTTTTTATGTCTTCAATTAAGGATTCAGAACGAGTCATTTCGGCATCCAACAGATCATCGCTTCTGTCTAACAGTTTTTGAATATGTTCCATAGCTTTCTGTTGTTCAGTTGCAATTTTAGCAAGTGTTCTGTAGCTAGGTTTTGAATCACATTCAGAGTCATCGTCACTAGATGTTTCATAGCGAGTAGTGCGTGGGTTTACCTTGGCACCGCGTGCCATGAAGCAGTAGGTAGGAGTGGAGTCGTTCTTGTCATTTGCGTCGGTGTCGGTGATGCAGCCATTGTCTTCAGTGTTGAAGATGGACTTGGCGACGTATGCTGTAGCCAGACTCGCAATGCCGGAATCAGACTCCTCCTCAGACTCCACCTCTGCCTCCTCAGATGCGGACTCCTCTTCTGAATCCATCCCCTTTCCAACAAACGCACGTGCCTTGCCAGATGAGCTCTTCTTGTGTGATGAAGACTTTGATGAAGACTTGGAAGAAGACTTTGAGTGTTTCTTCTTCTTCTTGTCGTCAGAATCATATTCCTTGCTCTTCTTCTTCCTTCTGTTCTCATTGTCCCACTGTGGACACTCAGAGATGAAGTGCCCAGTTTTCTTGCACTTGTGACATGTTTTCTTCTTGTAGTCATGAGCAGAAGCTTCATCATTCCTTGAGCTTGATCGTGAAGATTTTCTGAAGCCTTTCTTCTTGGTGAATTTTTGGAACTTCTTCACTAGCATTGCAAGTTCTCTTCCAATGTCTTCAGGATCATCAGAACTGCAGTCAGATTCTTCTTTAGATGAGGAGACAGCTTTTGCCTTCAAGGCTCGAGTTCGCCCATAGTTTGGACCGTAGATATCTCTTTTCTCAGAAAGCTGAAACTCATGTGTGTGGAGCCTCTCAAGTATGTCAGACGGATCGAGTGTCTTGAAATCAGGACATTCTTGAATCATCAGGGCCAGGATGTCAAATGAACTATCAAGTGATCTCAGCAGCGTCTTGACGATTTCATGTTTCGTGATCTCAGTGGCGCCGAGGGCTTGAAGCTCGTTTGTGATGTCAATAAGTCTGTCAAATGTGTGCTGGACATTCTCATTGTCATTTCGCTTGAAGCGGTTGAAGAGATTGCAAAGGACACTGATTCTTTGATCTCTCTGGGTTGAGATGCCTTCATTAACTTTGGAGAGCCAGTCCCAGACCAGTTTGGATGTCTTCAAGGCACTCACACGGCCATACTGTCCTTTGGTCAGATGACCACAGATGATATTCTTAGCAGTAGAGTCCAGTTGAACGAATTTCTTGACATCGGCAGCAGTGACACCTTCTCCAGCCTTGGGAACGCCATTCTCGACGACATACCATAGGTCGACATCAATGGCTTCAAGATGCATGCGCATCTTATTCTTCCAGTAGGGATATTCAGTTCCATCGAAGACGGGGCAAGCAGCGGAGACTTTGATTATCCCTGCAGTCGACATAGCTAAAACTCCAGGTGGTTAAACCGAATCACACAGAACAAGGGAACACCTCGCTCTGATACCAAAGTGTGTTATATCAACTAGAGGGGGGTTAATAGGCGATTTTTAGGAAAGTCTTCAAAACGTGAGAGTTATGAAGACAAACAGTGAAGATTATGCCTATTACTAAGCAGCGGAAGTTAGATTACACTAGGGCAGCCATGGTCATGTATTTAATTGAGTGAAAGCACAATGACAAACAGCTTTAGTGTAATAAGGATCAGGTAGGAAGAAGTTATGAAGCCAAACAGATCATACATTCATGTTGTGAAGATAAAAGATAAAGCAAGCATGCAATGGCTTCACAATGAATAACAGTAAATCAAAGGAAGTGAAGATGAAACCAGTGACACGTTGAAGACAATGATTTGTTGGACCAGTTCCAGTTGATGTGACAACTATACGTCTGGTTGGAGCGGCTAGGTATTTAAACCAAAGGACACACAGTCCCGGACACCCAGTCCTCACCGTATTCTCCTTGAACCAAGGTCACAAAGACCTCGTCCAATCACTCGTGGTAAGTCTTCAGGCGACTTCCAAACCTTCACAGACTTCGTTCACTGGCAATCCACAATTTCTCTTGGATGCTCTGAACGCGACGCCTAACCGTCTGGAGGATGCACAGTCCTCAAGTGTAATAAGTCTTCAGATCACTCAGACACGAAGACTTAAGTGATGCCCAATTTACTCTGGCTCTGGGTGGTTAGGGCTTTTCTCCTCGCTAGGGATTTTCTCTCAATGGCTTCGAGGTGGGTTGCTCTCAAACGACAAAAGCCGTACACTGAAATCTGAGCAGCCAACCGTTTATGGTTGTGGGGGTGGGATATTTATAGCCACTTGGCAACCCGACCTGATTTGTCCGAAATGACCCTGGGTCACTAAGGAACTGACACGTGTACCAACGGTCGAATTTTGAACTCACACGGCAACTTTACTTGGGCTACAAGTAAAGCTGACTTGTCTAACTCTGGACAAGATTTGCTCTCATAGTCTTCGCTCGAAGACATAGGATTTGAATTAGGCATCACTTCAGTCATTCTGACTGGTTCTCTTGGACCCCACTTAACAGTACGGTGGTTCCTATGACACAACATGAATGAAATAAAACTACGAAGGATCTAAGTCTTCGAGTTACATAAGCTTCATAGGGAGTCCTCTCATGTCATTGTCTTCAATATGAATATCTTCATAAACCACCATTGTCTTCAATGTCTTCGTACATTTTTAGGGGTCATCTCTGGTAGTAAAACCGAATCAGTGAGGGACTTCTACCTGTGTTTTCCTGCAATTCTCACAAACACATTAGTCCCTCAACTAGGTTTGTCGTCAATACTCCAAAACCAACTAGGGGTGGCACTAGATGCACTTACAGGTTGCTTCCACGGCCAGTTGCTGGAAGGGCCAGTTGATTCTGGTTCTGGTTGCATTCCCTAGCACGATGCCCTGGTTGTCCACACCTGAAGCACAATCCATTATTGGGAGTGGGAACAGGAGCTTGTGGTGGTGGAGCTGGGAGTCTTGGCTGCCTAGTCGGAGGAGTAGGCAGACGAGGTGCAGCACAGGTCTGCCTTGGGGTAGGTGCATCCGGCTGGTACAAGCTATTGGGAATCCATATCTTGCGTTTCTGCGAGGACGGGCCCGAAGATGAGCCCGTGTCACGGTTGCGCCTGTGAGAGCTCTGGTATTCCTGCAGACCAGTTTCGACATTGATGGCTTTGTTCACCAGAGTGGCGAAATCAGCAAAGTCATGCACTAGAAGTGCGAGCTTGATGTCAGCTTGAAGGCCATCACGGAACTTCTCCTGTCTGCGTGCATCAGTTGCAATGTCTTCTTCAGCATAGCGGGACAAGTCAAGAAACTCCCGCTGGTAAGCTTCCGCAGTTTTGTTGCCTTGGGTGAGGTTGCGGAACTCACGCTTCTTCCGGTCCATGACTCCCTGAGGAATGAAGCGAGCACGGAAGGCAGCTTGGAAGTCTGGCCAGGTGATGATTGTTCCAGCTGGCAGTGTACGCCTGTGGCTGTCCCACCATTGAGCTGCGGGTCCCTTCAGGAAGAAGGAAGCAAAGGTGACATAGCTGGTAGGGGCTACCTCAGCAGACTCCATCTCATAGGTGATGTCACGGAGCCAGTCATCAGCATCCAGAGGCTGAGTTGAGCTGCGGTACACAGTTGGGTTCAGGCGCATGAAATCCTGCAGAGTTACTGGGGTTGGCTGCTGGTTCATATTGGGGCGAGGAAACTGAGCCATCATATTCTCCATGAACTGGCGATTCATCTCAAGCTGTTGGATCATACCAGCCATGTACTCAGGCGGTGGTGGGGCATTGCCACCACGACCACGACCACCTGGTCTAACCATCCTGCTAATATTTAACAGGGGTAGTTCAGCATTGAGAAATTTGCAAAAAAAACAAGAGTCATTCATGATGAAACATGCACAACGAAAGCAGCACGATAGATACTACATAGTAGTCGGCATATCTTACAAAAGAGATCATGCATAGAGTTCGTTACACAGTGTTCAGTACATAGGCTAAGATATCATAGGCGGCACACAGGCTCGCGGCGAATGCATCTAAACCTAATAAGCAAGTCTACGTCAGTCCCATGCGGTACTGCGGACGTAGGTGTAGCCCGACGGCTGGTAATGACGCGAAGGGAAGACCTCCACGCGAGTAGCCTGGGGTCCGCGGATACTCTGGTGCGGAACCCGATGCACAGGTGGCAGGAGAGGACCAAGTGCAGGAGAGTAGCCTCCCACATCTGGCCAGCCGATGCCCTGGGGCATCACGGTCCTGGCAGGGTAGACCACAGAACGTGACAGATCACCAGATCGGACAGAGGGGTGCAACAGCGTCAGAGCACGGTACAGGTGCTAACGGGTGGTGTACAACCCGTGGCGAAGAGCTCGGTTAGCTCTATCCAGCCCATCAGCATGCAGAACCAGGTTCTGATGGTAGAAGGGCTCTCGAGTGACAGTGGAGTAGGCAGCAGTGTAGTATCCCTCCGCACCAACATCGGATGCGATAGCAATGTGCCTGAAGGGGGAGGTATCCAACTCCTGATACTCTCCACGGAGACGTGTCAGAGCAGCATAAGCAGCATCGTGGACCGCCATGTCGATGGTCACTCCAACACCATGAGCAGTGTGCAGCACGGTAGTGGAGTCATACTCCCGAGAGTAGAGGTGGACGATGGCACGGTACTGCTCCTGGTTGAAGTCCTGATACTCCTCATAGACGGTGTACTCAGGGTGCCAGCGATAACCCAGATAGGTCAACATCTCAACCAACACAGCAGGTGATCCTGAGGCACCAATGGCCGTCGTGTGGCGCACGACCTGCCTCGTGGGTTCCATCTGAAAACAAAGATGTTTTCACAGGAGTCAAATGACAATGTGGATAATGTTCAAATACTACTCTAAAGAATAACTAGGGCTTATCCAACTTTGGGGTGAACGTGGTCACGGGATCCTAGTGTTAGAGTTAGTAAAATCGTTTAACCCGAGTAGGGAGAGTTTAGAGTCCCAGAGTAAGGATCGAGGAGTAAAAGATCCTAATACCACCCAGATGGCGACGTGGGCCCATGGGCCGCACAGCCATGTTAGAAAAACAGTTTTCATCGACTAGACTCAACTTTGGCCAAGGAGTTGGAAAGGGGATTCCTACAGGCAGTCGGCTCTGATACCAACTTGTGACGCCCCCGATTTAATCGTACACTAATCATACACGCAAACGTGTACGATCAAGATCATGGACTCACGGGAAGATATCACAACACAACTCTACAAATAAAATAAGTCATACAAGCATCATATTACAAGCCAGGGGCCTCGAGGGCTCGAATACAAGAGCTCGATCATAGACGAGTCAGCGGAAGCAAAAATATCTGAGTACAGACATAAGTTAAACAAGTTTGCCTTAAGAAGGCTAGCACAAACTGGGATACAGATCGAAAGAGGCGCATGCCTCCTGCCTGGGATCCTCCTAACTACTCCTGGTCGTCGTCAGCGGGCATCACGTAGTAGTAGGCACCTCCGGTGTAATAGGAGTCGTTGTCGAAGGTGGCGTCTGGCTCCTGGGCTCCAACATCTGGTTGCGACAACCAGGTAGAAGGGATAGGGGAAAAAGAGGGAGAAAGCAACCGTGAGTACTCATCCAAAGTACTCGCAAGCAAGGAGCTATACTACATATGTATGCATTGGTATCAAATGGAAAAAGGGTATCATATGTGGACTGAACTGCAGAATGCCAGAATAAGAGGGGGATAACTAATCCTTTCGAAGACTACGCATCTGGCAGCCTCCGTCTTGCAACATGTAGAAGAGAGTAGACTGAAGTCCTCCAAGTAGCATCGTATAGCATAATCCTAACCGATGATCCTCCCCTCGTCTCCCTGTGAGAGAGCGACCACCGGTTGTATCTGGCACTTGGAAGGGTGTGTTTTATTAAGTATCCGGTTCTAGTTGTCATAAGGTCAAGGTACAACTCCAAGTCGTCCTGTTACCGAAGATCACGGCTATTCGAATAGATTAACTTCCCTGCAGGGGTGCACCACATAACCCAACATGCTCGATCCCATTTGGCCGGACACACTTTCCTGGGTCATGCCCGGCCTCGGAAGATCAACACGTCGCAGCCCCACCTAGACCAACAGAGAGGTCAGCATGCCGGTCTAAACCTAAGCGCCCAGGGGTCTGGGCCCATCGCCCTTAGCACACCTGCACGTTGCGTGGGCGGCCGGAAGCAGACCTAGCCTAGTGGCGTTCCAGTCCAATCCAGCGCGCGCCGCTCCGTTGCTGACGTCACGAAGGCTTCGGCTGATACCACGATGTCGAGTGCCCATAACTGTCCCCGCGTAGATGGTTAGTGCGTATAGGCCAGTAGCCAGACTCAGATCAAATACCAAGATCTCATTAAACGTGTTAAGTATCTGCGAACGCCGACCAGGGCCAGGCCCACCTCTCTCCTAGGTGGTCGGAACCTGCCCTGTCGCTCCGCCTCAAAGATCCACTCGCGGGTGCTCCTACGAGCCGACCCGTCTTTAATCACCACATGTATCATGTATAAAGTAAATAGTATATACCCGTGATCACCTCCCGAGTGATGACGGCCCGATAGTATAGCACAGCAGACGGACAAGAATGTAGGGCCACAGATGGAAATACTAGCATCCTATACTAAGCAAGTAGGATTGGAGGTAAAGGTATCAACAGTAGTAGCAAGGACATGCTATGCATCAGGATAGGAATAACGAAAACAGTAACATGCTACACTACTCTAATGCAAGCAGTATAGAGGAGAGTAGGCGATATCTGGTGATCAAAGGGGGGGGGGGGCTTGCCTGGTTGCTCTGGCAAGAGAGAGGGGTCGTCAACTCCGTAGTCGTACTGGGTAGCAGCGGCGTCGGTCTCGGTGTCTAGCGGGAGAAGAGGGGGAAGAAACAATAAATATAATGCAAGCATATGCATAGTGATGCATGACATGACAAGTAACGGCGTTAGACGTGCCCTAACGCGGTAGTAGGTGATACCGGTGAAGGGGGATGACATCCGGGAAAGTATCCCCGGTGTTTCGCGTTTTCGGGCAGAGGAGCCGGAGGGGGGAAAGTTACGTGTTCGCTATGCTAGGGATGTGTGGCGGATAAACGGGCTGCGTATTCAAATTCGTCTCGTCGTTCTGAGCAACTTTCATGTATAAAGTATTTTCATCCGAATTACGGATTAAAAGATATGATTTTCTAAAGATTTAAATCATTTTCTGATTTTAATTATTTATTTAAACCCAACATTATCCAGAACAGTGTACGCTGACGTCAGCATGACGTCAGCAGTCAACAGAGGCGTTGACTGGTCAACTGACATGTGGGTCCCGTTCGTCATTGACTGTTTAGTCTAATTAGGATTAACTAATCTAATTACTGTTTAATTAAACTAACTAGTTAATTAGATTAATTAAATAGGATTAATTAACTTAATTAATTCCTTAATTAATTAATTAATTTAATTATCATTATTTATTTAATTATTATTTATCTAATTATTATTTATTTAATTTAATTTTTTTAATCCTTTTTTTTGTTTGTTCTGGGGGGCGTGGGCCCCGTTTGGCAGTGGCCCAGAGGGGGCCTAACGGGCGCTGGCGTTAGCGGGGCTGCGGGCTTCGGGCGGGGCGTACCCAGCGCCCAGCACGAGGGGGCAAGGCCGGCCGGCCGGAGCAGCGTGCCGCGGCAAGGGGCAGCACTGGCGGCGCGGCTAGTCGGAGCCGGCGAGGCAGGGGGAGGCGGTGCGGGCGACGGCGGGACAC
>NC_041390.1:439987425-440052755 GCF_002162155.2 Triticum dicoccoides | reverse complement strand
GAGAGGAGAGGCGTGAGGAGTGGGGGTGTGATGCGTGGGCTAGGGTTTCCAGGGGGAAGTGGATAAGAGGGAGTGGGGGAGTGGCCGGCTGGGCCTGGTGGTGGCCCAGTTGGGCCTGGGGTCAGCTGGGCCAAAGCCCGGGGGGTTCTCTTCTATTTTTATTTTTTGTCTTTTGTTTTTCTGTTTTATTTCTTTTCTTTTATTTATTTTCCTTTTCTATTTTAATTCAACTTAGGGCATTTAAGTATTTTATAAATTTGTGTTTTCTTTACTATAATTACCGGTGCAATATTAGACATAGCCCGAACATTTTATTTTAATATTTGAAAACTTTTGTTGTCGACTTTAAATTTAAGTTTGAATTTGACACGGTTTCGAATTATCCCGAGATTAGTAACAGTAATCGCAGATGTCATGGCATCATTAGGAGAGTTTTACTGTAGCCAAATTATCCGGGCGTTACAGGGAACCCTGTTGGAGACAACTTGTCTAGGTTAGAAAATATTCTTGATGACCCACTACCTATTAATGATAGCTTTCCTGATGAACAATTAAATGTTATAAGTACTTCTCGTAGTACTCCATGGTATGCTGATTATGCTAATTATATTGTTGCTAAGTTTATACCACCTAGCTTCACATACCAGCAAAAGAAAAAGTTTTTCTATGATTTAAGACATTACTTTTGGGATGACCCACATCTTTATAAGGAAGGAGTAGATGGTGTTATTAGACGTTGTGTACCTGAGTATGAACAGGAACAGATCCTACGCAAGTGTCATTCCGAGTCTTATGGAGGACACCACGCTGGAGATAGAATTGCACATAAGGTATTGCAATCCGGTTTTTATTGGCCTACTCTCTTCAAGGATGCCTGTAAGTTTGTCTTGTCTTGTGATGAATGTCAAAGAATTGGTAATATTAGTAGACGTCAAGAAATGCCTATGAATTATTCTCTTGTTATTGAACCGTTTGATGTTTGGGGCTTTGATTATATGGGACCTTTTCCTGCCTCTAATGGATACACACATGTTTTAGTTGCTGTTGATTACGTTACTAAGTGGGTAGAAGCTATTCCAACTAGTACTGCTGATCATAACACTTCTATTAAAATGCTTAAGGAAGTTATTTTCCCGAGGTTTGGAGTCCCTAGATACTTAATGAATGATGGTGGTTCACACTTTATTCATGGTGCTTTCCGTAAAATGCTTGCTAAATATGATGTTAATCATAGAATTGTATCTCCTTATCACCCGCAGTCTAGTGGTCAAGTAGAGTTGAGCAATAGAGAGCTCAAATTAATTTTGCAAAATACTATTAATAGGTCTAGAAAGAATTGGTCTAAGAAACTTGATGATGCATTGTGGGCTTATAGAACTGCATACAAAAATCCTATGGGTATGTCTCCGTATAAAATGGTCTATGGAAAAGCATGTCACTTACCTCTCGAACTAGAACATAAGGCATATTGGGCTATTAAAGAGCTCAACTATGATTTTAAACTTGCCGGTGAAAAGAGGTTATTTGATATTAGCTCACTTGATGAATGGAGAACCTAAGCTTATGAAAATGCCAAGTTGTTTAAAGAAAAAGTTAAAAGATGGCATGACAAAAGGATACAAAAGCGTGAGTTTAATGTAGGTGATTATGTATTGCTATACAACTCTCGTTTAAGATTTTTTGCAGGAAAACTTCTCTCTAAATGGGACGGCCCCTATGCTATCGAAGAGGTCTATCATTCCGGTGCCATAAAGATCAACAACTTCGAGGGCACATATCCGAAAGTGGTAAACGACCAAAGAATCAAACATTATATCTCAGGTAATCCCATAAATGTTGAAACCAACATTATTGAAACCGTAACCCCGGAGGAATACATAAGAGACACTTTCCGGAACGTTTCAGAATCCGAAAAGGAATACGTATGTGGTACGGTAAGTAAACCGACTCCAAAACATTTTTAAGGCAATATTTCTCCGTTTTGGAATATTTAGAAAAATAGAAAAATAAGTAGCAGTCCGGGAAGGACACGAGGGCCCCACAAGGGTGGTGGGCGCGCCCTACCCCCTGGGCGCGCCCCCCTACCTCGTGAGCACCCCGTGTGCCTTCCGGACGCCGTTTCTTGCACGTTACATATTTTGGTCGGTAAAAATTCATTATATATTCTCCCGAAGGTTTTGACTCCCGTATCACGCAAACCTCCTCTGTTCTTGTTTCGAGCTGTTTTCTGTCAGGGTTTTCCAGGCTAGGCATCATGTCATCTCCCTCCTCCAACAATGGTGACAACGATGCTTGGCTAATGAAGATAGATCTGAAGAGGGAAGAACCCACGAAGGTCAACAAGGATGAAAGGATCAAGAAGGCCACGGAGGATCAAGCTCCAGCAGCGAAAGACACCCTCCAACTTGATCATAACTTTCTTACCCCAACTGAGATCGAAGCTTTCAAGATGATTGAGTTAGCTCGTATATAAAACAAGTATCTCACACAAGAAAATATTTTGTTGAAGGAGCATATTATTGCACTCAAGGGCATTATTCGCAAGCTGGAGGACCTCTTACGCTCGATGTGCGATTATCCGTCACCTCCACCTTCTTCACCGACAAAGGAGATATAATCACATGGGTATGGGCACTCCCCTTGGCAACTGCCAAGCTTGGGGGAGGTGCCCCGGTATCGTATCACAATCACAACTCCTATCTTTACCATTTTCTTAGTTCGATCCTATTAGTAGTATCTTGATCTAGTAGAATAAAGTTTATGGCATGATCTAGTTTTGAGTTTTGCTTTATGATCTCTCTATGTAATCGAGTCTGTGAGCTATATATAATAAAGATTAGTGTTGAGTCAAGGGATTGATTATTTTTCCATGATCTTGGATGAATAAAAGAAAAGAGAAAAAGAATAAAAAGAAACAAAAAGTTCATATTGATCTTATTGAGAGTAATGACTTCACATAGAAAGAGAATGATGATTAAAAGTTGATGGGAGTTGGCAGACATAGCTTTGGTCATTGTTGCAATTAATAGGAAGTAATAAGGAAACAGAGGTTTTCACATATAGATATATTATCATTGACATCTTTTATGATTGGGAGCACTCATTAAAATATGACATGCTAAAGAGTTGATGTTGGACAAGGAAGACAACGTAATGAGTTATGTCTTTCTTATATTTGAAATAAAGTATGTTGCCATGGATCCTCTAACTTGTTGAGCTTGCCTTTCCCCCTCATGCTAGCCAAATTCTCAGCACCAAGTAGAAATACTACTTGTGCTTCCAAATACCCTTAAACCAGTTTTGCCATGAGAGTCCACCAAATCTACCTATGGATTGAGTAAGATCCTTCAAGTAAGTTGTCATCGGTGCAAAGCAATAAAAATTGCCCTAAATATGTATGATTGATTGGTGTGGGAGAAATAAGATTAATACGATCTTGTGATGTGGAAGTAATAAAAGTGACGGACTGCATAATAAAGGTTCATATCACAAGGGGTAATGTAAAGTGACGTTCTTTCGCATTGAGATTTTATACATCAAACCATAAAAGCGCATGGCAACCTCTGCTTCCCTCTGCGAAGGGCCTATCCTTTATTATTATCTTCTACCTTATGCAAGAGTCATGGTGATCTTCACCTTTTCTTTTTCATTTTATCCTTTGGCAAGCTCAGCATGTTGGAAAGAACATGATATGTATATCTAACTGGATGTAGGGGAGCATGAACCATTATTGTTGACATTACCCTTGAGGTAAAAGGTTGTGGGGCAAAACTATAAGCCCCTATCTTTCTCTGTGTCCGATTAAAACTCCGTAACCACAAGTATTGTGTGAGTGTTAGAAATTATGAAGGACTAAATGATAGTTGAGTATGTGGACTTGCTTTTAAGCTCTGCCATAGAAACTTTCGGATGTTATGATAAATTGCAATTGCTTCAATGACTGAGATTATAGTTTGTTGGCGCCCAATAAGGTTTATGATTTATACTTTTGCATTGTGAATAGATCATCACTTGAACATAAGTAATCATATGACAAAATCTATATATGTTGCTGTTATGAGAATAATAATGATGCCTTCATGTCCGTATTTTATTTTTATCGACGCCTCTACCTCTAAACATGAGGAAAAATTTATTGTTATCGGCTTTTCGCTTGAGGACAAGAGAGTTCTAAGCTTGGGGGAGTTGATACGTCCATTTTGCATCATGCTTTTATATCGATATTTATTGCATTATGGACTGTTATTTCACTTTATGTCACAATACTTATGGCTATTCTCTCTTATTTTACAAGGTTTACATAAAGAGGGAGAATGCCGGCAGCTGGAATTCTGGGCTGGAAAAGGAGCAAATATTAGAGACCTATTCTGCGCAACTCCAAAAGTCCTGAAACTCCACGGAACATCTTAAAATAAATAAAGAAAAATCATCGCCAAAGATGAAGGCCAGGGGGCCCACACCCTGCTCACGAGGGTGGGGGGCGCCCCCCTAGGGCGCGCTCCCCTACCTTGTGGGCCCCCTGGTCCCTCTCCGACGTCCATCTTCTCCTATATGAAGTCTTTCGATGAGAAAAAAATAGGAAGGAACTTTTCGGGACGAGACTCCGCCGCCACGAGGCGGAACCTTGGAGGATCCAATCTAGAGCTCCGGTAGAGCTGTTCTGCCGGGGATACTTCCCTCCGGGAGGGGGAAATCATCACCATCGTCATCACCAACGCTTCTCTCATCGGGAGAGGGCAATCTCCATCAACATCTTCACCTGCACCATCTCATCTCCAAACCCTAGTTCATCTCTTGTATCCAATTCTTGTCTCAAAGTCCGGGATTGGTGCTAGTAGGTTGCTAGTAGTGTTGATTACTCCTTGTAGTTGATGCTAGTTGGTTTATTTGGTGGAAGATCATATGTTCAGATCCTATATGCATATTATTACCCCTCTGATTATGAACATGAATATGCTTTGTGAGTAATTACGTTTGCTCCTGAGGACAAGGGAGAAGTCTTGCTATTAGTAGTCATGTGAATTTGGTATTCGTTTGATATTTTGATAAGATGTATGTTGTCTAGCCTCTAGTGGTGTTATGTGAACGTCAATTACATAACATTTCACCATTATTTGGGCCTAGAGGAAGGCATTGGAAAGTAATAAGTAGATGATGGGTTGCTAGAGTGACAGAAGCTTAAACCCTAGTTTATGCGTTGCTTCGTAAGGGGTTGATTTGAATCCACATGTTTCATGCTATGGTTAGGTTTACCTTAATACTTTTGTTGTAGTTGCGGATGCTTGCAATAGAAGTTAATCATAAGTGGGATGCTTGTTCAAGTAAGAACAGCACCCAAGCACCGGTCCACCCACATATCAAATTATCAAAGTATCGAACATGAATCATATGAACGTGATGAAAACTAGCTTGACGATATTCCCATGTGTCCTCGGGAGCGCCTTTCCTATTATAAGAGTTTGTTCCGGCTTGTCCTTTGCTACAAAAAGGATTGGGCCACCTTGCTGCACTTTATTTACTTTTGTTACTCGTTGCTCGTTACAATTTATCCTATCACAAAACTATCTGTTACCACTTATTTCAGTACTTGCAGAGAATACCTTGCTGAAAACTGCTTATAATTTCCTTCTGCTCCTCGTTGGGTTCGACACTCTTACTTATCGAAAGGACTACGATAGATCCCCCATACTTGTGGGTCATCAGTGGCGACCGAGCCGGCCAGCCCCTGAGCCCCCAGGTCAAGCGAGTCGGACCGGTGGTCGGGTTCAGTGGTATAGTGATGCAAGAAAAATAGGGACACAATAAATTGGTCGACAAAAGGCAGCCTCTCTTCGGGGACCCCATAGTTTCATGCGTTTACAAAAGGTGTCGATACATACGCTCGTGCGGCTAACTGTAAAACGGACGAAGGAGTTCCGCGTTCCATGGCCGGGTCATTTCTTCATCGGCGGTGTCCCTCTTGCGCTTCCTTGACTTGCGTGTGTCGATGAGGTAGTAGGCGTTGCGGTCGCGCAAGGACTTGCTCGTGATGAATGGACCCTCCCATGGAGGGGACAACTTGTGCTGGCCTGCCTGCTCTTGGATGAGTCGGAGGATGAAGTCAAGGGGCTTGATCTTCTTGCTGTGGTAGTGCCTCAGGCCTTGCTGGTAGATGGCAGAGTGACTGAGCGCTAGGAGGCGTGCTTCTTCGAGCAGGTCGCCGCCATCCTCGCGGGCTTCTCTGGCTTCGGCTTCGGTGTACGTCGCGACGCGCGGCGAGTCGAACTGGACGTCGGTCGGGATTACGGCTTTGGCTCCGTAGACAAGGAAGAACGGGGTGAACCCGGTCGACTGATTCGGCATGGTGCATAGACTCCAGAGAACGGCTGGCAACTCGTCAACCCATCTGCCGGGTGAGCGGATGAGCGGCTCGACGAGTCGCGGCTTGACGCCGGACAGGATGAGTCCATTGGCCCGCTCGACCTGCCCGTTGGACTGCGGATGCGCAATGGAGGCTAGGTCGAGGCGAATGCCGGAGACGGAGCAGTATTGTTCGAGCGCGCCCTTGGCAAAGTTGGTGCCGTTGTCGGTGATGATGCTGTTTGGCATGCCGTAGCGCACTGCTATGTTCTTGATGAACCGGACGGCTGTTGGCCCGTCCAGTTTCTTGATTGGTCTTGCCTCGATCCACCTGGTAAATTTGTCCACTGCCACCAGCAAGTGCATCATGCCGCCTCGAGCGGGTTTAAAGGGTCCCACCATGTCGAGTCCCCAGACCGCGAAGGGCCAAGCGATCGGTATGGTGCGGAGTGCCGACGCCGGCTGGTGGCTGGTGGCTGTGTTTGCTGAAGCGCTGGCATCCCTCGCACTTGAGGACGAGCAACTCGGCATCTTCGAGGGTCATGGGCCAGTAGAAACCGTGGTGGAACGCTTTGGCCACCAGGGATCGTGATGCGGCGTGGTGGCCGCACTCACCCTGATGTATGTCGCGGAGGATGTCGATGCCCCGTTCCTGCTCGACGCAGCGCTAGAACACGCCGGTGGAGCTGCGCTTGACGAGCTCGTTATTGATGATGCTGTAGGCGGATGCCCGACGCTGCACTTGTCGACCTTCGGTCTCGTCCATGGGGATAACCCCGTTCTCCAAAAAATTTGATATTGGAAGGGCCCAAGATGGAGCGTAACCACGGAGAAGACGGCCACCGGGGTGGATTCCGAGTCGGCAGCCCCCGAGCCGGGTTGGGCAGTCCCCTGGTCGGGTATGGCGATGGCCGGGTCTGGGACGAGGGTGGCCGGGTTGAGCTGAGCAGCCCCCGGGCCAGGTTGAGGTGCGGCCGGGTCGTCTGGAACATGGATGGACTCAAAGTCCGGTGATGGCTTGACGGACGGCTTGCGCAGGTGCTCGAGGGAAATGCCGGACGGGATGGCTTGTCGTGATGGGGCGATCTTGGCGAGCATGTCGGCTGCTTTGTTCTCCGCACGCAGGACGTGGAGGAACTCGCATCCCTCGAAGGATCTGGATAGCTTCTAGACAAGGAAGCGGTAGCTTGCCATGTTGGGGTCGCGGGCGTCTCATTCACCGGAGCACTGCTGCACCACTAGGTCCGAGTCGCCGTAGCACAGGATGCACCGGATGCCGAGTTCCTTGGCAAGCCGGAGGCCGTGCACAAGGGCTTCATACTCGACGACGTTGTTGGAGGCGGCGAAGTGGATCTGGAGCTCGTAGCGGAGTCGGTCGCCCTTCGGGGATGATAGTACAATGCCAACCCCTAAGCCGAGTCACATCTTGGACCCGCTGAAGTGTATGCGCCAATGCGTCGAGTCGGGAGGCGGCGACAAGTACTGGGTCTCAGTCTAGTCGACGAGGAAGTCGGCCAGGGCTTGAGACTTGATCGTGGTGCGGGGCTCGTAGAGAATGGTGTGGCCGGCTAGCTGGATCGCCCACTTGGCAACCCGGCCAGAGGTGTCCCAACACCTGATGATTTTTCTGATAGGCGTCATGCTGACCACGGTGAGAACGTGCTCTTGGAAATACTGCTTCAGCTTCTTGGCAGTGAGGTACACGCCGTAACACATTTTCTGGTAGTGCAGGTAGTTCTGCTTGGAGTTGGAGAGCACCTCGCTTAGGTAGTAGACTGGGCGCTGGACGGCTTGGATCTTTCCCTTCTCTGGTCGCTTGACCACCAGCACCGTGCTGACCACCCGCAAGGTCGCGGCTATGTACAGCAACAGTGGCTCCTTGTCGGTCGGCGCTGCCAGGACCTGTGCGGTGGAGAGCATGCGCTTGAGGTCTTGGAAGGCCTCGTCTGCCTTGTCGTTCCATTCGAACGGGCTCATCTTCTTCATTAGCTGGTATAGGGGCAGCGCCCTCTCGCCTAGCCGGCTTAGAAACCGGCTGACCGAGGCCAAGCATCCGGTGAACTTCTGGACGTCATGCAGCCGAGCTGGCTTGCGCATGCGCTTGATGGCCTTGATGTTCTCCGGGTTCGCCTCAATGCCGCGTTCCGAGACGAGGAACCCGAGTAGCTTCCTGGCCGGAACGCCGAAGACGCATTTTTCCGGGTTAAGCTTGACCTTATATTTGTAGAGGTTGGCGAATGTTTCCTTCAAATCGTCAAGGAGCATGAGGTGCTGCTTGGTCTTCACCACGATGTCGTCCACGTACACGTGGATATTGCAGCCGAGCTGCGGCGGCAGGCATTTCTGCTTGCAGCGCTGGAAGTTGGCGCCGGTGTTCTTCAAGCCGAACGACATGGTGATGTAGCAATACGGCCCAAAGGGCATGATGAAGGATGTCTTCAGGGTGTCAGCCGGGTCCAGCTTGATCTGGTGGTAGCCGGAGTAAGCGTCCAAGAAGGACAGGAGCCCACACCCGGCGGTCGAGTCGATGACTTGGTCGATCTGTGGGAGGGCGAACGGATCCTTGGGACATGCCTTGTTGAGGCTAGTGTAGTCGATACGCATGCGCCAAGTCTTGTTCTTCTTCAGGACGAGGACTGGATTGGCTAGCCACTCGGGGTGAAACACTTCCATTATGAAGCCGGCCACGAAAAGCTTGGCGACCTCTTCACCAATGGTTCTCCTCTTTTCTTTGAAAAATCGTCGTAGGGGTTGACGGACAGGCTTTGCGTCCTTGTGAACGTGAAGTTTGTGCTCGGCGTACTTCCTCGGGATACCCGGCATGTCCTTGGGGGTCCATGCGAAGATATCCCGATTCTCATGGAGGAAGTCGATGAGCTCGCCTTCCTATTTGCTGTTGAGGCGGGCGCCTACGACAACGTACTTGCTGCAGCTGGGGTCTTCTGGGTTGAGCTTCTCTTTCTTGATCTCCTTGGAGGGCTTGAAGGCGGCCTCGTCGGCCGGGTCCGAGGTCGGGATCGACGCGGCGGAGGCCTCGCCTGCCAGGGCGACGATCCGGTCGAGCTGGCGCAGCTCCTCGGCAATGACCAGTGACTCGGCCAACTTGGCGCCGTCTCGGGCGCACTCCAGGGACTTGCGGTAATCGCCGGTGATGGTGATGAGGCCCTTGGGACCCGGCATCTTCATATTCAGGTACGCATAGTGGGGAACTGCGATGAACTTGGCGACCGCGGGCCGTCCCAGCAACGCGTGATACGCGCTGGACAGGTCCACCACCTCGAACCCTATCGGTTCGCGCCAGAAATGGCTACTGTCACCGAATAGGACGTCTAGCCAGACCCGGCCAATGGGGGAGTAGGAGAGGCCTGGCACGATGCCGTGGAAGATCGTTCGGGTTGCCTCCAGGTCCTCGGCCTTGAGGCCGAGCTTGGTCATTGTGTCGCGGTAGCGGATGTTGATGTTGCTGTTGTCGTCGATGAGGACTCGGGAGAACTTGCATGTGCGCCGCACGATGATGGTGGGGTTGAGGACGAGGGCGTAACCACCCGGACTCGGCATGACTGCCGGGTGCTCCTCCCGGGTCCAGGTGATCGGGCGATCCGACCAATGCATGAACTCCGGCTTGGCCGGGCGATGGTGTTCACCTCCTGCCGGAGGAGGCGCTCGCTGCGCTTGTCATCGCCAAGGCTGGTGAAGACGACGTAGGCCGTGTTCTGGTCCGGGTAGGCGTCGTCGCGCATCGCGCCGCTAGCTGGAGGTGGCGGTGGAGGCGGAGGCGGCTGTCCCACGCCTGGGGCCGGAGCCAGAGGGCGCGGCACGTCGCCCCTCATGATGTGCTTGGTGATGGCGCACTGCCGAAGCGTGTGCGTGGAGGGTTTCGCACCGCTGTGGTGCTTGCGGGGGGTGTCGATCATCTCCTCGAAGCTCATGGCAGGTTGCCATGCCGTCTTGCTGGTTTGCCGGTGCTTCGCCGCCGGGTCCGCCGCGGGCTCGGCGTCCGCGACGAGCCGGTTGTCGCGACGCGGCGCCGGCTGGTCGGCCTTGCGCTTGTTATTCTGGTGATGCTACTGTCGGCTGCTTTCTCCGGCCGGCTTTGGAGAGGGAACCGGCTTTGCCTTGCCGGCTTCGTTCAGCGCCACCTGGATCTTCATGGCGGAGTCGGCGTTGGCATACTTGTCCGCCGTCACCATGAGCGCGGCCATGGTGGTCGGCTCAGAGCGTAAAAGCTTGTGCTTGAGGAGGGTGCCATCTCGGCACCCGTTGACGAAGTACTGGATCGCCTGGACTTCATGGACGCCCTCGCAGCTGTTCCGGAGCTCGGTCCAGCGTGCGAGGTACTCGCGACCGGTCTCCGTAGGCCCCTGCATGCACATGGCGAGCTGGCTAGGGCGGCCGGGTCGCTTGTAGGTCCCTGTGAAGTTGCGGATGAAGGCTTCCCCGAAGTCCACCCACGTGTTGATGCTGCCCATCGGCAGGCTGTTCAACCATGTGTGGGCCGACCCTTGGAGCATGAGCGGTGCGTAGCACACGGCGAGACGACGATTGGCACCGGTGATGCCAATGGTCGTGGTGTAGTTGGTGAGCCAGTCTTCTGGCTTCACCGTCCCGTTGTACTTGGGGGTGTCGCGGGGGAGCATGAATCCTTTGGGGAAAGGCTCCTCCCGGATGCGGGGGCCGAAGCACGACGGCCCGATAGCGCCGCTTTCCTCCATCTCCAGGGAGCGAGCGAGCCGATCGAGGCGGTGGCGAGCGTCGGTGTCGTCGATGGCGCGCGGGCCGAGTCGACTTGCGGCCAGGCCACGAGGGGCCGGGTCAGTTGGAGCCGGACGCCGGCCATGCTGGCCGGGTCCGCGCTGGATCTCTAGGACGGGCTCGTCATCCAATTCATCGGCGGCTGTAGTGGCTGGGTCGCGCCGAGTCTGGGTTCGGCCGGAGTGCGCCTCTCCGGGTGGCGAGGAAGCGGTGTGCAGAAGTTCGCCGGACCCGCCAAGGCAAGCAGAGCTGGATCCCGTCGGCTTGGCGAGCTGGTTGAGGCGGTCCTGTTGGGCGTTGGTGGCGTGGAGGAGTTCGCGCATCCGCCCGATGCGCTCTTTCAGCTCCTCACCCGCGAGCTGGTCCAGGCCGGCTGTGGCTGCCTGGGCAGTGCACATGTTCTTCACTGGGGTCTCGTAGATGATCGGAACAGCGCCGAGGGCCCAGCCGATCGCTCCAACCCGGGTACGCACATCGGCGGACCGACTTGGGCCGGCCGCAGCGGGCGTGAATCCGTAGGCGGCATCGCGCTCCAGCTGAGCGGCGTCCAGGCGACGTTGAGTGGCGGCGAGCGTCTCGGCCAGGTCCAGCATCTGCTGGTGCCTTTCCTCAAGCTGGGTTCGGGCCTCAGCGACGTTGATGGCGTCGACGTCGGTGCCGATGGGGATGCGGAGGCTCTGCATCGCTGCGCGCAACGGATCAGACTGCTCGATCCGATCCGCTGCGGCCCTGGCTTTGGCAGCCCTCCTCGTCTTGCTCGATGAGGAGGAGTCGCCGGTGATGAAGACCTCCACATGAATGTCCGCTGCCCCGACGGAAACGCCGCCGCCGAGGGAGAGGGGAGAATTGGAGTAGCTCAGCACCTCGTTGGGGTACTTGTCGGTTGCGAATGCATTGGAGATGCGCAACACGGTGAAGGAGGCGGCGAGCGCGCCAATGACGTCGTCCGCCAGCGCGACGGACTCGCCGGTGTAGGAGAAGGTCCCCGTCTAAAGCATGCTCCCGGACAGCTCCTCGAGCCACCCCACGATGGGCGCCAACTATCATGGTGGGCGCACGGTAGATGCCGAGGGATGGCTAAAGAGAGGAGGAGGCTCGAGGGCGCTGGTGGACTCCATAGGCGAGTTGGCATGAGCAGGCGCAGGACGCCGGACATACCCAGGTTCGGGGCTCTCCGGAGAGATAATATCCCTAGTCCTGCCGAGTGTTGTTGTATGATTGCTAGTACAATGCTGCTCCTGGAGCTATATGGAGGAGGAGGGAAGCTGACTAGGGCTTAGGCAGTTCCCTCTCCTTGGGTGTTGCTAACAAGGAGTGTGTGCATGTCTGTCTCTCCCTCTCGTGCATGAGGGCTCCTGGGGGTTTTATAGGCCAACCCCCCAGGGGTACAATGGTAATGTTACAAGTCGGTGGGTCCATATTGTCGGTGTCTGGGGTCCCGGGCTGGGTCCCGCTGAGGGCTTGTGGTTCGCCGGGTTCCCCTGGGTGTGGGCCCTGCATTCCTAGGGGACTGGGCATCATCTTGTCAATCATCAGAGCGTGGCCGAGTCGAGTTGCGTACAGTGCTCTCCGTCAAGTCGCCGCTTGCTGTTGTCAGTGGTGAAGGTGGGGGCACTATAGCCACGCCGTCCCTGGTCAGCGGGTAGGTGAGGGGCACTGTTGTTACGTACCCACTAACCAGAGGTATGGGCGGGGTACTGTTGCCTCGGTCATCATTGATTGAAGTCTTGTCCCCATCATACGGCCTGGATGGGACGGGAGCTGGCCCGTGGCTGGATTGCGTAGCATGCCACGGGTGGCGCTGGCTTGTTGAGGAGGCTTTGGCCGTGCCGGGTTCGGCTGTCTTGCGCTAATTGTTGGGGCCGAGTCGATGTGTCTTGCCGGGTCGGCTTGTCTGGCCGGCTTGCGGGGCTTGGCCGGGTCGAGCAACCCGGCCAAGCGCGTGTCAGTATTGAGGGGCAATGCCAACCCCGTTGTTTTGTAAGAGGATCCGGGTTCTGTTGCCTGCCTGGGGTCCATCCCCCCGACACTTAGTTTACACAAATAGTTGTGAATATGCCATGTCGTCTTGTTTTTCGTACATATTCCATCCTGGTATAGTTTACATCTCCAATTATTTTCTAGCTTGTACTACTCATTTGTTGAAATGGCACTAATGACGAGATATTTTTAACTTGGTAGAGTGATATTCGTTGCGTCTTACATATGGTGTCTAGCTTTCATTGCTTCTAATTTGTTGAAATGTGTTCTACTTAGTTTACACATCATAAGCTGTGAATATGCAATGCTGTGAATATGCAGTGGCACTAATGATGAGAGACCTTTAACTTGGTACTGTGATGTTGTTTGCATCTTGCATATGATTTATTTCTTGTACTACTTCACATTTGTTTAAATGCCAGTTATGATGAGACACTGTTAACTTGGCAGAGCGATATTTGTAGCATCTTTCATATGGTGTCTACCTTCCATTGCATTGCTTCTAATTTAGTGAAATGCCTTCTGCTTAGTGTACCATCATAGTTCTGATTATCTCATGTCGTCCTGTTTTTCGTACATATTACATCCTCCTATCATGTGGTTGTCTAACATCAAAGTTCAGTTCGTTTGTATCACGCATCAATTTGTTCTGAAGAACTAAATTTGTATTCCTTTTTCTTGTCGGCTTGACTTAACATGGCACAGAGAAAGAGGAAGGAACACAGAATGATAGGGGATGGTGTTAGTACTAAGGACAAACAGAAACGGAAGCGGAACAATTATCCAGATTCTGCTGGTACTCATGGTGCAATAGAAGGTCAAAGTCCAGCAGAAAATTGTACAAACGGGGTATCCCGTGCTACACGAGCTGCAAAGCAAGCCAAACAGAAACCAATAGCTGCCACCAAACAAGCAGAGACAACCCTAGTTGTTGCAACACCTTCCACAGTACCACCAGCTGCACAAGATACTCATTTGTCAACTCAGCTAGCAGCACGTTCCCAAGCTCCCTTGCCACCCGACACTACTTCCGAAGCACTCTTGACACAAGACGAATTGGCAAGATTAGATGAACCTTGTGAGCTTCAACAGCAAGAAGGTAGTTGCTGGAGTCAAGTTACAGTTGCATGCTTCTTTATATGTAGTCTCATAGTTTGATGTACACTAACACTTCCTATGTTCATTGTTGGACTAGAACCTAGGCGCAAGAGGAAACAAACATCAGGGATAATGCTCGATAGGTTAACTAAATCTAGAGGAGGCAGAATGGAGATCTGTTTTGAGGCAGGTTTAAAAAGGCCACGTCATGCTATAGAGTCAGCCAAGTTAGTATTAGAGGCAGCGGTTGCCGTTAGGTGTCATGCATGTATCCTCTCAACATGGATTCAGTACAGGAATGACAAAGACGAAACCCAGTTCAACACCTTCCTCGACCATTTATCTGTAAGTATGGTTATCAATGGGAACTAGTAATATCATCTTGCTCTGTCCCATACTTTCTAGGTTGCTGATAATGAGACTTCCATAATTTTCAACAGATGAGGTTCAAGTTGGATAGCCAAGATGATGCAACCAAACAAGCTTGCACCCATGTTTTCTAGTCTGCTCTGCGATAGTATCGGTACAACTTGAGGAAAACTCACTTTAAAGGCAAGGCTAACAGTGAACTTGCCCAAACATCTCCAGTGGGAAATATATAGGATGAAGACTGGAGAGGCCTCGTTAAACACTGGTCTAATCCAAAGTATCAGGTATGTTATATGTATGTGATCAGGTCACATGTTGAACTCCTATTTACGTATGTGCCTCACAAATATATCTTCTTGTAGGTGAACTGTTCAAAGAACAAGGCAACCATATGAAAGTGAAATTCCAACAGACGACAGGATCTCGTAGCTATATTGCACACTGCGAGGCTCTTGTAATTAGTTGTTGTTTCACTCTTTTCGTTGTGCCATATTATTAGATCTGTATTGACTTGTTCCAAATGAAGAGGAAAGCCCGCAAGGACCAAAAAGTACCCGAACCAAATGATGTGGAAATCTTCATGGACTGTCACACCAGCAAGACGAAGGGCATGACTACACCAGTCAAAGCTGCTATTTGTAAGTCCTTAATTGTAACACCCCGGATGTAATTTACCATATTTGTACTCAAACTCTTGCCATTTTCGGCTCTAAGTTATGATATTCCCTCGTGGTTGGGTTTTGTCTTCGTTTTGCTTTTTGTCCATGTCATGCATTTCATATCATGTCATCATGTGCATCTCATTTGCAAACGTGTTTGGCTCATGCATCCGAGCATTTTCTCCGTTGTCTGTTTTGCGATCCGACACTCCTATGTCATCCGGCGTCCCCTTTTGCCTCTTTTCATGTGCGGGTGTTAAACATTCTTGGAATGGACCGATACTTGCCAAGCGGCCTTGGTACACCACCGGTAGACCGCCTTTCAAGTTTCGTGCCATTTGGAGTTTGTTTGATACTCCAACGGTTAACCGGGGAACCGTAAAGGCCTCATGTGTGTTGCAGCCCAACACCCCTCCAAAGTGGCCCAAAACCCATCCAAACCCCCTCCATCCTCTCGGTTGTTCGATCATGATCGCGTGGCCGAAAACTGCACCTCCTTTGGACTCTCCTAGCTCCCTCTACCTATAAAAACATTTTCCCCTCCGAAATCCCGGATGAAACCCTAGATCTTTCCCCTCTCGCCCGCCGGACATATCCGTCCCGGACCGGACGTAACCGCTCCGCCGCCCGCAGCCTATCAGATCGTGCTAGGTTACCCTCCCCGCGCCCACATCGCCACCGCCGCCTGGAGCCCAGATCCGCCCCGCCCCGGGCCGAACCGGGCCACGCCGGGCCCGCGCCCCGCGCCGCCTCCTCCACTCCCGTCGGCGCCGCGCCTCCGCGGCCGCCCACCTTGCCGCCGCCCGGCGACCGCCCGCCGCCGCGCAGCAACCCCGGCCGCGCCGCGCCCCCACAGTGCCGCACCGCCCCGGCGACGCGCCGCCCGGCCTCGCCCCCTCCGCCGCGGCATCGCCCCGATCGGCGCCGTCCCGAGCCCCGCCGGCCGCCGTCCTCTTCCTCTCCGACGAGCCTCGACTTCCGCGCCACCCGGGATCTGGATCTGAGAATACCCTAGGTTGACCTCGTATTTGTACTAAGTCTGCAATATTTTGATGCTCCCTTCATCATGCCATAACTTTGTGCTCGGTTGTCCGTTTTGTGCATATGAGATATCAAATTGTTCATCTGGATGCCCTCTTCATTTTGTTCCATTGCACCATTCTTGTTTGAGTCCATCTAGATGCCCAAATTGTTGATGAAAAAGTGCTCTAAAATGTTAGTTCCTGTTACTTAGCAGATCTTCAGCATTTGTCATTTTTGCCATGATTTTTGTGTGCTGCATATGGTCATGAGTTCTACATGTGTTTTGGGCTATGCCATGCCATCTTTACAGGGGTGTATACCATGTATTTTTGTGATCAATGTGGCGACTAGAACAAGCATGCAAAGTAACTCTCGTAATGTTGCTGATTTCAAGGACTTATTCCCTGCTGTTATTTTTATGCCATGTATTCATGTTGCTAGAGAGTGATCCATGCTTCTTTTGAGCATGTTCAGTAAGGATGATTTGAACATATGGTTATGATGTATCCATCCATGTCCTTGTTTGCATTTATGGAGTACCCTAGCATGTGTCAATCTTGCTCTACTTTTGCTATAAAATGTTCCTGGCACATTGTTTACGTGTTGATCAATTTTGCCAAGGTTGTTGTATTTGATCCGTGCATGCTATGAGATTGTTCTTGCGATGGTTAGCTTCTTGATCATGTCTTCTTGCTGGGAGTATGCTTAGTTTGTTATGCAAGGCCTCGTGTTGAGTGCATCGAGCTCACAAACATGCCTTCATAACTCTGTCTTTGCCATGTCCAGTTTTCTGCTAAGTCTGAATTTGTTAACGAAACTTGATATGTTTACATGGGTGCCATCATATCTTATATCCTTTTTGGCTTATAGTCAGTAAGGGACTATTGTTACATGCTTTTATTAGATTCATTCCATGCCTTGGTTTGCCATGATATGTTCCTGTAGCATGTTGTTATCTTGCTCTAAACATTGCCTCCTGATGTTAATTCCTGGCATGTTGTTATTTTCACTAAGTCTGTGAAGCTGATATTTTTTGCACTTTTGCCATGCTTGTTTGAACCTGCTATTGTGTGATTTAGCTGTAGCTCAATGTTCATCTTTTGTCAAGCATCTTGAGTAGATCACTTCCATGTGCTTTGTTGCTATGTTAGAGTGCAATAGCTTAGCTTCTTGTTGCATTCTAGATGGCATCGTGTTGTTAATCGCAGAATTGTGCCATTATTGTTTTGCTTGCCATTTGCAAACCGTGCATCCGATTCGGTGATCTTTATATCGATTTCGACCGAAATCAAGTCATATTTCCAGCGGCACGCTTGGTTTGCCAAGTTGAGGCCTGGTTCAATCTTTTCCTTCTGGAGCACGCATACGCATTGCATATCACACCCCGCATATCATGCCATGTTTTGCATCATGTTGCTTGCGCATTGCACCGTGGTTGATTGTGGTTTCATTTGTTTGTGTTCTTGCCTTGGGTAGAGCTAGGAGATGAGTTCGTGATCGAGGAACCCGTTGAGTACGCTTACATGGATCAAGCTTACGTCAACTCGGAGAACTTTGCAGGCAAGATGACCATACCCTCGAAATCACTTCTATCTTTGCTTGCTAGTTGCTCGCTCTTTTGCTATGCCACGATACCTACCACTTGCTATATCATGCCTCCCATATTGCCATGTCAAGCCTCTAACCCACCTTGTCCTAGCAAACCATTGTTTGGCTATGTTACCACTTTGCTCAGCCCCTCTTATAGCGTTGCTAGTTGCAGGTGAAGATTGGAGTTTGTTCCTTGTTGGAACATGTTTATTGTTAGGATACCATTATTATATCTTGTTTACTTTAATGCATCTATATACTTGGTAAAGGGTGGAAGGCTTGGCCTTATGCCTGGTGTTTTGTTCCACTCTTGTCGCCCTAGTTTCCGTCATACCCGTGTTATGTTCCTTGATTTTGCGTTCCTTACGCGGTTGGGTTATAATGGGAACCCCTTGACAGTTCGCCTCGAATAAAACTCCTCCAGCAAGGCCCAACCTTGGTTTTACCATTTGCCACCTAAGCCTTTTTCCCTTGGGTTTCGCGGACTCAAGGGAATCTTTATTTTAACCCCCCTGGGCTAGTGCTTCTCTAAATGTTGGTCCAACCTGAGCGATGTCCGGCGCCCCCTGGGCAACCAGGGTCTATGCCAACCCGACGTCTGGCTCATCTGATGTGCCCTGAAAATGAAATATGTGCAGCTCCTATCGGGATATGTCGGCACATTCGGGCGGCTTTGCTGGTCTTGTTTTACCATTGTCGAAATTGTCGTGGAATTGTCACGGCAGATGTCCTAGTGGAAGGACTTAGCTGTAGGGCCATCGCAACTAGGAAGCTTAAAGGGGTTAATCGGGACAAAGGTGTAACGCCCCGTGACCGTTGCGCCAGGTGCCGTCCAGTTATTCCCTGTTGTTGCCTTGTCATTTGTTTGCGTGTTGCATTTCTTCATGTCATCATTTGCATAGCATCATCGTGTTTTCAAAACTTGCATTCGTCTGGGTTCTCCGAGTTCTTTCCGTTGTCCGTTCTGACCCCAGACACACTTGCACGCGCTCGTGGCATGTCCGAAATAGTATTGTATAAGTGGCCAGAATATGTTCTCGGAATGGGATGAAAGTTTGCGTGTGGTCTTATTAGAGTGTAGATAGACCGCCTATCAAGTTTCATCGCAATCGGAGTTCGTTTGATGCCCCAACGGATAATTATAGTGGCAGTATAGCCAGTCTATCCGGACGTTTTCGGTCTCCGAAAACAGTCGCCGGGTGTCTCTCTTCTCTTGTCTCAGTCCGAGACCTTCTGCACAGCCCACAAGCTCCAACCTACCCCTCCTCGCGTCCGGAGCCGTCGGATCACGATTGGAGGCTCCGAAAATCTCTCCTAACCCCTCAAACCCTAACCCTGCCTATATAAGGAAACACCTCCTTCCAAATCTGGTCATTCCTTCCCCTCCACCTCCAATTCCGCGCCCCTAATCATCAGCGCTGCCGACCACCTCCATTTCCGTGCCGGTCGAAGCCCCCTCCGCCACATGGCGCATCTCCACTGGCTAGCAGCACCGAAGCCACCGGCCTCCACCACTCCTACGCTGCCACATCGCCTTCCTGCCTCTGATCCACCGCGCCAGGCCCGCGAGGCCCATCCACAGCCCGCCTCGCACCGCACCGGGCCCGAGCCGCCACCATGCGCACACAGCTCCGCAGGCGCCCCTGCACCGAGCTCCTTCCCGCTCGTCCCCGCCACCTGGAGTTCGTCGCCTCATCCCGCACTTTGCCTCCTTGCCGGACTTCGTCGCTCGTCGCCGGACCTCGTTCAGGCCGCCACCGCCCCACAGATGAGCGCCACTGCCCGTGCCTCCCTATTCCTTCCCTGTGTCTCCCACTTGTCCTCACCCAGACTCTCTCTCTCTCTCTCTCTCTCTCCAGGGCGTCGTTCGTCACATCTGGAGCCTCCCCGAGCGCCGCCGGCCACCCCCGACACCGGATCCGGCTTCCCCAGTCCCGGATATGTCCATTCCTGCCGGTACCGCCTCGCCCCGCCGCCTCAGGCCACCACCGGTCCCTGCTGCCGCCACCATGGCTCGCCTCGGCCTCGGCGGGAGGTCGGGGACGAGATCCCCCTCGCGCGGGCCGCCTCCCCTTCGCCCGATCCAGCCCAGCCGCGGCCTCTTGCTTGGCCCAGCTGCAAGCCTTCCCGCCTCACCACCGAACCGGGCCTTAGCCCATGAGTGAGCAGCTCCTCCAGCCCCTCTGTGCGGTTGGGCCAGCCAGATTCAGCCCATGTCACATTTTTTTTCTGTTCTGCGATTTGTCTAATTATCCAGAGTCTGCCTGTTTTATAGAAAACCCCTTGTGCTTCATGCATTTAATAACTTCTCAATTGTGCATCATATGAAAAACTTTATATATGAAATATGCTAAGAATTGCATCTAGTTTCATAATATGTCATTTCCATCCTTGTTTAAAATGTTTAAAATGTTGTTTGATTAATTTTTGCTCTATGCCATGCTAAAATGGTTTAATTTATATCTAACTAACCGTAACTCGGAATTTAATAAACTTTATATGCATTTGGGGTAGAAAAATGCCTAGTTTAACATGGTGCACTTGTTTTGCATGTTTAATAACTCTAAAATTATGTTTAGGGCAGAACAGTACCAAACCTAAAATATGCATATGGGGATTTACCGGAAATGTTGTTCGTTGCTTCCGGCCTCATTTAAATTTGACTAGATAGGTAGTTTTACTTTGCTTCACCCGCTTGCCATGTTTAACAACATTTAATATTGTTGGGTACATAAACGAGAGAGAACTAAATAAGTCATGTGGTGTTTCGTCAATATGCAACGGAGTTGCATATTGAGCCCCACTTAACTTGTAGTGTTGTTTGTGCACTTTGCCATGCCATGCTTCATTAAACCGGACATGCATCATACTTGTTTGCGCATCGTGCCATGTTCATGTCGTGGTTGTTTACCATGATTGTTTGCTTCTTTCCGGTGTGGCTTCTTCGGGTTGGTTCCCATAACGTTCCGTTTGTGAGGAACCGTTCGACTACGTCCGTTTGTCTTCTTCATGGACTCGTTCTTCTTCCTTGCGAGATTTCAGGCAAGATGACCATACCCTCGAAATCACTTCTATCTTTGCTTGCTAGTTGCTCACTCTTTTGCTATGCCTATGCTGCGATACCTACCACTTGCTTATCATGTCTCCTATATTGTTGAACCAAGCCTCTAACCCACCTTGTCCTAGCAAACCGTTGATTGGCTATGTTACCGCTTTGCTCAGCCCCTCTTATAGCGTTGTTAGTTGCAGGTGAAGATTGAAGTTTGTTCCTTGTTGGGACATGGAGATGTTGTTCCTTGTTGGAACATGTTTACTTGTTGGGATATCACAATATCTCTTATTTAATTAATGCATCTATATACTTGGTAAAGGGTGGAAGGCTCGGCCTTATGCCTGGTGTTTTGTTCCACTCTTGCCGCCCTAGTTTCCGACATATCGGTGTTATGTTCCCGGATTTTGCGTTCCTTATGCGGTTGGGTAATAATGGGAACCCCTTGACAGTTCGCCTTGAATAAAACTCTTCCAGCAATGCCCAACATTGGTTTTACCATTTTCCACCTAGACTTTTCTTTCCCTTGGGTTTTGCAGACTCAAGGGTCATCATTATTTTAACCCCCTCGGGCCAGTGCTCCTCTGAGGGTTGGTCCGAACTAGAGTCCTATGCAGCGCCCCCTTGGGGAAACTCGAGGTTTGGTTTTAGTTGTACGGAGCGCTCATCTGAGTGTGCCCTGAGAACGAGATATGTGCAGCTCCTATCAGGATTTGTCGGCACATTCGGGCGGTGTTGCCGGATTTGTTTTAACTTGTCGAAGTGTATTGTAGAACCGGGATACCGAGTCTGATCGGAACGTCTCGGGAGGAGGTCTATTCCTTCATTGACCGTGAGAGCTTGTGATGGGCTAAGTTGGGACACCCCTGCAGGGATTTGAACTTTCGAAAGCCGTGCCCGTGGTTATGGGCAGATGGGAATTTGTTAATGTCCGGTTGTATAAAACCTGAAGTCGACCTTAATTAAAATGCATCAACCACGTGTGTTGCCGTGATGGTCTCTTTCCGGCGGAGTCCGGGAAGTGATCACGGTGTTGGAGTTATGCTTGACGTAGGTTGTTTTAGGATCACTTCTTGATCATACTTTTATCAACCGTGCTTTGCCTTCTCTTCTCGCTCTCATTTGCGTATGTTAGCCACCATATATGCTAGTCGCTTGCTGCAGCTCCACCTCTTACCTTTACCTTACCCATAAGCTTAAATAGTCTTGATCGCGAGGGTGCGAGATTGCTGAGTCCCCATGACTCACAGATACTTCCAAACACAGCTTGCAGGTGCCGATGAGTCCGTGCAGATGACGCAACCAAGCTCAGGAGGAGCTCGATGAAGATCTTGTCCTTTGTGTTGTTTCGTTCTAGTTGTCAGTAGTGGAGCCCAGTTGGGGTCGATCGGGGATCGTGTCGCATTTGCGGTTCTTCTTTTATTTTGGATCCGTAGTCGGGTCCTGATTGTATTTGGATGATGTAATGCTTTATTCAAGTATTGTGTGAAGTGGCGATTGTAAGCCAACTATGTATCTCTTTCCCTTATGTATTACATGGGTTGTGTGAAGATTACCTCACTTGTGACATTGCTTTCAATGCGGTTATACCTCTAAGTCATGCTTCGACACGTGGGAGATATAGCCGCATCGAGGGCGTTACAAGTTGGTAATCAGAGCCTTCCCCGACCTTAGGAGCCCCCATTGCCTGATCGTTTTTAGCGGCCGAGTTGTGTCTGGAAAAAAATGTTTTGAGTCATTTAGGAATTATATATCGGAGAGTTTAGGAATTCTTTTACTCCCCAGTGTCCTCATCGCTCTGGTAAGGCATCCTGACGTAGAGTTTTGACTCTTCTCTTCGCAAATTTCACTAAAAAAAATTTAGGATCACGCGGGTATCTTGGAACCGTTCCGATGGTTTTGTGACGAGAACATTGTCTTGGTGCCTCCTGTCAGGGGTTTTGTGGCAGTGCCCCGGGGAGTTGAGCTCCGAGGTGTTGTCATCACAATTTTATCGTTGCTGTTCTGGAATACCTGAGTTTAGTACGCTGACATCGAAAATCTCCTTTATGCAATTCGTTGGTGAGATAACCTCGACGCCACCCGGTACTGGGGCAGGAGTTCGGGAGTATTGCCATAACTTGTATAACGGATGCTTTTCGAAGGTTGAGGTAGATGATTTCCGAAGGTTTCTTGGTTATGTGTTGAAGGATGGATACAGCTGGATGTAGGATTTGTTACTTTGGGTGAGATATTATGCTTCCCCTGTATCCCCAACACCTGATTGCATAACCGGGAAATTTCGGGAGTTTCATAGGTGGGAATTCAAGTAGCTCTTAGGATATCTTTCCGACGGATGTATGATATGAAAGTGGGGTTCGACGTCTAGTGGTCCACCTATTCACGGTTGGTTTTACAGTGGTCTCGTTGTGTCTTAAAGAGTCCTTGGCTATGCCGACTCGGGGACGCTTCGTATGTCATGTGCACTGCCTTGTACATGATGGTGCTGTATGATCGAGCCCGTGTAAGCCCCACCACGAAAACTTCGGACGAAATCTCAATCATATGTTTGTTCTGGCTTATTTTGCAAGCCAATCCTTTGTTTTGTTTTGAGTTGTGGTATTCGAGTTGCTTCGAAGTCAAATGTGGATTCCATACCTCTCCTAAACGGTGTTCTCATACTCCGATGTGAATACCAATCCTTCATGATAATCGAGATTGTCATGTCAATCCTTTTTCAACCGGCGTGTTTCTCTTCAAGTGGATCCGATCATTTCAATTTCCGCAAGATCATTGACCAGTTCTTCTCAACGGTGTTTGTTTCATCCGTCTCCAAGTTGCCTTTGTTTTTCCCGCCCACCCACCCTTTTTCCTCAAGGACTCGGATTTCTTTATCAAGTATCCTTTTATTCTTGTGAAGTCTCTCCATTTTTTTTCTTTCCATCAATATCCTTATCTGGTGATTCTCATGAAGATTCTAATGGAGTTCCAAGTTCGTCATTCTTCATTCTTTTCTTCTCCGGTGGTTTCAATACAAGCTTTTGGTGTTGATCATATCCTTTCCTCGTTTTAGAAGTTTTATCATACCGGTGCTCATCATATTCATTCATTTCTCGCTATTCAATTATTCCGGAGTGCTGAAGATATCTCGGAAGGCTCGTCTTTTCCTTCAAGATCCGTTCAAACCTAATCCGAGGTTGTTATCTCATTCAAGTCATTTAATTCAACTGGTGCAATCTCTCCTTCAAATCGTTCAACGGTGTATCTTTTGAGTGGGCCCTAACCCACAGGTCTGTTTCCAGGATCTTACCTGACTCTTCTTATTTTCTCGGAGGTATTCTCAAATTCTTTTCCAAGTTGACGTAAGAATGAGTTATCATCAGTCAAATGCTTTTTCTCCATGATCGGTTAAATTCTTTTCATCGTTGGCTCAACTTTTCCATTCTTCATTCCGGAGTGACTAAACAATTCTTGGTGGTGTTTCCTGTCGAAATTCTCATATTTTGAAGATAGAAGAAGATTTTTCTCTCAAACTTGCTCCATTCTCTTCAAGATTCATGGTTTTAGCTTGTTTCCATCCTCTCATAATTGTTTTGATTATAAGAATTCTTTTCATCCTATCCGGAGCAATTCAGGATTATGTTCAGTTTGATTATCCGGAGCCCATCATCTAGGATTTATTCATTCCCGCTTTCAACTCTCACACTCTAAATCATACCGGTGTCTAAATCAAGGATTCTCTAATCAGCTCGTAATCTCTTCGTTCTCTTGGATCTAAATTCTCTCAAGCATCTTCGTTTAATTGCTAATCCTTCCCGGTGTTTCTTCATGTTTTAATCGTTCTTTTTCAATTCTGGCGGTGGTTCGCTCAAGATTGTTCTTCCTTCATTTATCATATCAATTTATTCATTGTTTCAATTCTTACGGTGGTTCGTTGAAGATGTTCTTAAGTTTTGATATATCTCTTTTAATCCTTTCTACGAGAATAAGTAGTATGCCAAATCCATTGATTGTCACCAATTTAATTGGTGACGGATAAGCATAATGTAATTCTTATTCTTGTTTCATCCAAGTGATTAATTCTTTATTCTGGAGGCTCATCAAATTCTCGGCTTCACTTGATTCATTTTTCTTTTCCCGGAGTCCCAAGCTCTCGCAATTATATCACCACGGAGATTCATCTAAATCATTACAAGGTTTCACCTTGTGTTTTTCAACTTCTCTTTCCTTTCGTTTGACCATTCTTTTGTTTACCGGAGTTCTTCATGAAGGTTCTACATAATGGTCCATCAAGGATTTAATTCCTTCTCCAACTTTTTCGTCGAGATTCTTTTCTAACAAGCTCAAGCTTTCTTCATATTGTAATTCGGAGTGCAATTCTTTCTTCCGTATCATTGGAGGTGGTATTATGTCATTTTTGACAATTTGAGTTCATTTTTCACGATTCACATGTTGTCAAGAATGAGATATTTTAAATCCATCAATCTCGTCATTGGATTTATCTTTGGTTATATTTCACCAAAGCCTTCCCTAAGGATTGTTGCTATTTATGGTGCCTATAAATGATCCAAGTTCTTCATTTATCCTCCAGATGAAATAAGTTTCTCGTCTCCTTGTTCTTACCAATCAAATTCTTTCCCGTGAGTGGCAGGTTTTCATCTCTTAATTTTAGATGTACTCCACAAGACCATATCAAGCTTATCCTTTCGTTGTTGGTTTTCCAACAACTCCGCTCGACCCGTTTCCTAGGGATGCCTTCTCAAACTCTTTTGTGGCAGAAGATGGCATTTTCTTCTCCATTCTTTTATTTCAATTATCTATCTTCTATTCTTTTGTTCCGGAGCCATTGCGATGTTGCTCTTTTCTCTCGTCATCTTGGATCATGCTCTTTTCGTGGTTATCCATCTAACCGGAGTGTTGTGTCATCTCTTCTAGTTCTTTTCGCCTTATCAAAGCCTTGCATCTCTTTCAGCCGGAGTGCTGTCTGAGATATTTCTTACTCGTTCCATTCATTTAATAGTTCCGGAGGCAGTGTTTTGTAATGTCATCAAGTATCTTCTCATCTTATCAAGTTCTTATTCAATTTCCTTTCTTTTCAATCGGAGTGCTGCCCAAAGTTGCTCTTCCTTGTTTCTCTTTTCTGACGGAGACTGTTAACTTCATTCATCTCCATCGTATTCTTTTCTCAAATTGGCTTAACCTTTTCAAGGTTCTTTGGTTTCACTCGTTTGTCAAAGAAGAAACTTAGTTTTACCTCTTCTCTTTCTCTTCCGTTTTTCCCTCCGGTGCCATTCTAGATCTCGGGACGAGATCCTCTCATAGTGGTGGAGTGTTGTAACGCCCCGTGACCGTTGCGCCAGGTGTCGTCTAGTTATTCGCTGTTGTTGCCTTGTCATTTGTTTGCGTGTTGCATTTATTCATGTCATCATTTGCATAGCATCATCGTGTTTTCAAAACTTGCATTCGTCCAGGTTCTCCGAGTTCTTTCCGTTGTCCGTTCTGAGCCTAGACACACTTCCACGCACCCGCGGCATGTCCGAAATAGTATTGTATAAGTGGCCGGAATATGTTCTCGGAATGGGATGAAACTAGGCGTGTGGTCTTATTATAGTGTAGATAGATCGCCTGTCAAGTTTCAGCGCAATCGGAGTTCGTTTGACGCCCCAACGGATAATTATAGCGGCAGTATAGCCGGTCTATCGTCGGACGTTTTCGGTCTCCGGAAACAGTCGCCGGGTCTCTCTCTTCTCTTGTCTTAGTCCGAGGCCTTCTGCACAGCCCACAAGCTCCAACCTACCCCTCCTCGCGTCCGGAGCCGTCGGATCGCGATCGGAGGCTCCGAAAACCTCTCCTAACCCCTCAAACCCTAACTCTGCCTATATAAGGAAACCCCTCCTTCCAAATCTGGTCATTCCTTCCCCTCCACCTCCAATTCCGCGCCCCTAATCATCAGCGCCGCCGACCACCTCCATTTCCGTGCCGTCCGAAGCCCCCTCCGCCACTTGGCGCATCTCCACCGGCTAGCAGAATCGAAGCCACCGGCATCCACCACTCCTACGCTGCCACGTCACCTCCCTGCCTCTGATCCACTGCGCTAGGCCTGCGAGGCCCATCCACAGCCCACCTCGCACCGCACCGGGCCCGAGCCGCCGCCGTGCGCACACAGCTCCGCAGGCGCCCCTGCCCCGAGCTCCTTCCCGCTCGTCCCCGCCACCTGGAGTTCGTCGCCTCGTCCCGCACTTTGCCTCCTCGCTGGACTTCGTCGCTCGTCGCCGGACCTCGTTCAGGCCGCCATCGCCCCGCAGATGAGCGGCACTGCCCCGCGCCTCCCTCTTCCTTCCCTGCGTCTCCCGCTTGTCCTCACCCAGACTCTCTCTCTCTCCAGGGCGTCGTTCGTCACATCTGGAGCCTCCCCGAGCGCTGCCGGCCACCCCCGACACCGGATCCGGCTTCCCCAGTCCCGGATCTGTCCATTCCTGCCGGTACTGCCTCGCCCTGCCGCCTCAGGCCACCACCGGTCCCTGCCGCCGCCACCATGGCTCGCCTCGGCCTCGGCGGGAGGTCGGGGACGAGATCCCCCTCGCGCGGGCCGCCTCCCCTTCGCCCGATCCAGCCCAGCCGTGGCCTCTTGCTTGGCCCAGCTCCAAGCCTGCCCGCCTCACCACCGAACCGGGCCTTAGCCCATGAGTGAGCAGCTCCTCCAGCCCCTCTGTGCGGTTGGGCCAGGCGGATTCGGCCCATGTCACATTTTTTTCCGTTCTGCGATTTGTCTAATTATCCAGAGTCTGCATGTTTTACAGAAAACCCCTTGTGCTTCATGCATTTAATAACTTCTCAATTGTGCATCATATGAAAAACTTTATATATGAAATATGCTTAGAATTGCATCTAGTTTCATAATATGTCATTTTCATCCATGTTTAAAATGTTTAAAATGTTGTTTGATTAATTTTTGCTCTATGCCATGCTAAAATGGTTTAATTCATATCTAACTAACCGTAACTCGGAATTTAATAAACTTTATATGCATTTGGGGTAGAAAAATGCCTAGTTTAACATGGTGCACTTGTTTTGCATGTTTAATAACTCTAAAATTATGTTTAGGGCAGAACAGTACCAAACCTAAAATACGCATATGGGGATTTACCAGAAATGTTGTTCGTTGCTTCCGGCCTCATTTAAATATGACTAGATAGGTAGTTTTACTTTGCTTCACCCGCTTGCCATGTTTAACAACATTTAATATTGTTGGGTACATAAACGAGAGAGAACTAAATAAGTCATGTGGTGTTTCGTCAATATGCAATGGAGTTGCATATTGAGCCCCACTTAACTTGTAGTGTTGTTTGTGCACTTTGCCATGCCATGCTTCATTAAACCGGACATGCATCATACTTGTTTGCGCATCGTGCCATGTTCATGTCGTGGTTGTTTACCATGATTGTTTGCTTTTTTCCGGTGTGTCTTCTTCGGGTTGGTTCCGATAACGTCGCGTTTGTGAGGAACCGTTCGACTACGTCCGTTTGTCTTCTTTCATGGACTCGTTCTTCTTCCTTGCGGGATTTCAGGCAAGATGACCATACCCTCGAAATCATTTCTATCTTTGCTTGCTAGTTGCTCGCTCTTTTGCTATGCCTATGCTGCGATACCTACCACTTGCTTATCATGTCTCCTATATTGTCGAACCAAGCCTCTAACCCACCTTGTCCTAGCAAACCGTTGATTGTCTATGTTACCGCTTTGCTCAGCCTCTCTTATAGCGTTGTTAGTTGCAGGTGAAGATTGAAGTTTGTTCCTTGTTGGGACATGGAGATGTTGTTCCTTGTTGGAACATGTTTACTTGTTGGGATATCACAATATCTCTTATTTAATTAATGCATCTATATACTTGGTAAAGGGTGGAAGGCTCGGCCGTATGCCTGGTGTTTTGTTCCACTCTTGCCGCCCTAGTTTCCATCATATCAGTGTTATGTTCCCGGATTTTGCGTTCCTTACGCGGTTGGGTAATAATGGGAACCCCTTGACAGTTCGCCTTGAATAAAACTCTTCCAGCAATGCCCAACATTGGTTTTACCATTTGCCACCTAGCCTTTTCTTTCCCTTGGGTTCTGCAGACTCAAGGGTCATCATTATTTTAACCCCCCCCCCAAGCCAGTGCTCCTCTGAGTGTTGGTCCGAACTAGAGTCATGTGCAGCGCCCCCTCGGGGAAACTCGAGGTTTGGTTTTAGTTGTACGGAGCGCTCATCTGAGTGTGCCCTGAGAACGAGATATGTGCAGCTCCTATCAGTTTTTGTCGGCACATTCGGGCGGTGTTGCCGGATTTGTTTTAACTTGTCGAAGTGTCTTGTAGAACCGGGATACCGAGTATGATCGGAACGTCTCGGGAGGAGGTCTATTCCTTCGTTGACCGTGAGAGCTTGTGATGGGCTAAGTTGGGACACCCCTGCAGGGATTTGAACTTTCGAAAGTCGTGCCTGTGGTTATGGGCAGATGGGAATTTGTTAATGTCCGGTTGTAGAAAACCTGAAGTTGACCTTAATTAAAATGCATCAACCGCGTGTGTTGCCGTGATGGTCTCTTTCCGGCGGAGTCCGGGAAGTGAACACGGTGTTGGAGTTATGCTTGACGTAGGTTGTTTTAGGATCACTTCTTGATCATACTTTTATCGACCGTGCTTTGCCTTCTCTTCTCGCTCTCATTTGCGTATGTTAGCCACCATATATGCTAGTCGCTTGTTGTAGCTCCACCTCTTACCTTTACCTTACCCATAAGCTTAAATAGTCTTGATCGCGAGGGTGCGAGATTGCTGAGTCCCCGTGACTCACAGATACTTCTGTTGGGGATATTACTACTGGGCGTAAACCGGCCTATCTGGGCCGGGTTAACGTCATAAGTAGTTCAAGGGTTTTAAAACCCAAGGAGGAAGATAAGGGCCCAAGGCCTGTAATCGGTTTAAGACCTGTAGCTGTAAACCGGCTTGGTATGTAAACTTGTATTGTAAGTTAGGAATAAGGAGAGACCAACCCAGATATGAGTATGAACCGGTGTTGGGACTCTGTGGACCGACGGGCGTCACCCGTGTATATAAGGGGACAGCCCGGCGGCGGTTTGGGGACAGACAACCACAACTCGAGACTTAGGCGAAGCTTGTTTGCTCCCAAGTCATCGAGACCCAATCAATTCCATCACAACTAGACGTAGGCTTTACCTTCCTTGAGGGGGCCGAACTAGTATAAACTCTCTTGCGTCCTTGTGTCCGCTTTAACCCCTTCAAGCTAACCCGTCGTGATGGCTCCACGACTAAGTCCTCTCTATAGGACATCTGCCGTGACAAAACAACGACAGTTGGCGCCCACCGTGGGGCTATCGCATGATGGTTTCCGGTTCTTGGAGGGCCGCTTTGAAGGACTCAAGGGCTATGTTGTAGGCTGGATGACTAAGAGTCGTCGCGGCAGACTCTACATCGACAACGCAGGCTGGGGCCCCGAGGCCGGCTCAGTTGAGTACGGGTACCGGGTCCCCTTTGGTAGCATTCATGTCTTCATTGGCAAGATCGGTGAACCGGGCCCTGAGCCGGACATCAGCACCGACCTCGTCGAGACGGCTCAGCGTGCGCAATCCGCCCGGGTTAAACCGGCCATGAAGCGTGCCTTCGTGGGAGTCATCCATGGAGGAAGTTATGAGGATGGATCGGGATTTCACGGGGCAACTGTCATTTGTTCCGGTGACGAATCTTCGACCGGAGAAACCGAATCTCTTTATCAGCTACAAGATGGCCGGATTGGGAGCTGTTCCGGTGGCGACAGTATTCCGGACCCCTCTGATCTGCCCAACCGGGTTGGAATATTCATGGCCGGAACACAAGCAGCGCTTCATTCTTCGATAGCTGCGGCAACGATTTTCGGTTCAGCAGTAGCGACGGCTGCCGGGGCAGGAGGCCCTGTGCGCCCGCCGGCTCAGGTTCTATCAGAACTATTTGATGCGTTGGTTGTGCTTATGGCGGTAGTGAATCCGCCAGATCAGGATGTTCACAATACGGAGATTGCAAAGGTAAAGGAACAGATCACCCGGGCCAAGGCGGATCTGACAGCTGAGGACACTAGGATGGCCGCAGAGCGGGCTACTTTGGACGCACAGGCCTACAGGCTTATGTTAGACCAGAGGGCATCACATGAAGTCATGAGGAGGAAGCACCGATCCCGCTTACCTCCAGTTTTCGAGGCCAGAGACCTTTTCAACACTCCAGGGCCAAGAGCCGGCAATCCGCTGGAGGGAAACCGGGCAGAAGCCCCTGGGACCGGCACACCGGTTCAGCCTCGTCAGATCAACCCGCCTCGTCAGAACACCGTTGTACCTCAGGCTGCTTTAACACCCCCGGGTCACTACTCTAACCCAATCTTGTTGCCGCTGATGCACGGCTGGAGGCCATTCCAATTGAAGGTGACTCGCCGCAGGCAGTAGAGACACGGCGGGTCAAGGAACTTCTGAGGACCGCTTTGGCCCAACAGGAAGCATACTCGTACAGCCGCGACCGGATCCACTCGACCCCTCGTCCAAGCCAGAGCTATAGCAGACATATGGATGAACTAGCAGTGTCGAGTAATGAACGACGTGGGGCACCCCGGAACAACAACCCGACGGGTGGTGCTGATGACGCTCAGGGAGTGGTGGACCGGGCCCGCACACGCAGGGAGGCCGAGTTAGCCGCACAGCATCAGGCTCGGCAGCTCACGCCGGTTCATCCAACCACCTTGACTGAACCTGGTGCTACCTCCAGTTCTTTGGGGGTGCCTTGCCTTATCCCCGCTTTATGCAATATGCGCTTGCCCAAGGATTTCAAAGGCCCACACAAGGTACCAAATTACACGGCGGATCAACCTCCAGAGACATGGGTGGAGAGCTATGAGATGGCCATGGAGATGCTTGATGTGGATGACCCGGCGTGTGCAAAATACTTCACCACGATGCTCGAAGGAACGGCCCGTACTTGGTTAAAAAGCTTGCCGGCTAATTCTATCAGTTCATGGGCCCAATTACGGGCCCAGTTTATCAGCAATTTCAAAGATACCTGTAAACAGCCTATGTCGATAGTGGACTTAGCTGCATGCGTCCAGGAGGAAGGAGAATCAACGACTCATTGGGTGCGCCGGGTTTCACAAGTGTTGCACTCCTCAGACCGCATCAACGCTGACACCGCAGTATTAACCCTAGAGGGCAACTGCCGGTTTGGACCCCTGAAGCTGAAGTTGGGACGGATGAAGCATCATTGCACTGACATGGGGACTCTCATGGCCGCTTTGGTGAAATATGCTGATTCTGATAGTACCAAGGATCCCGAATCTGATGATGACAAGACAGGGAAGGGAAAGAAGAACATCAGCTCCAAAAGTCAGCAGCATCACTGGGTAGGCAATGGCGGAGGAGGCAAGCGTAAAGCGGATGGTAACATGGACTTTGTGGCTAATACCAACGCACAGAACAATGGCCAACGATGCAAAGGTAGGCCAAGAAATTGTAGTGGGGCACCCAACCCTAACCCAAACCGCCTAAACTTTCTGCTAAACCAGCCCTGTCCAAAACATGGGACGAAGGAGGAACCAGCAAACCACCTTTGGAAGGATTGCTTTATTATGCAGGAGTTCAAGAATTCTAATAATTTCCGGTATGATCACGGATCTGGCGGTGGCTCAGGGTCCGGGCCGGGTTATGGTGGAGGAAGTTCGGGTTCAGGGTTTAATGGTAATCCGGGCGGAAATAATGGTCAAAATAATCAAAACAACCAGGGTGATTACAACCAACAACAGCAGCAGCAGCAGTCGGGTTACCAGAGCAACCCAAAGCAGTTGAGTGGTGGACAGTACCATGTCTTTACCACTAGCTTGGACAAGCGAGACCGGAAGGTTCAGAGGCGGGCGGTCAACTCTGTTGAACCGGCCATACCTCATTATCTACGTTGGTCTGAACAACCGATCATATGGAGCAGAGAGGATCACCCGCCCCAGGTCGATAACCCGGGTCAGCTGGAGCTGGTGGTGGAGCCTCAGGTGGGAGGTTATAAGTTCACCAAGGTGCTCATGGATGGAGGGAGCAGTATTAACATCCTGTACTATGAGACCTTCCGTCGTATGGGACTGACAGATAAGAATCTCAAAACGTCTAATACAGTATTCCATGGTGTAGTGCCTGGCAGATCAGCATATCCCGTTGGGAAGATAGCTCTGGAAGTGGCATTTGGGGATGATCATGATTCCAGATCAGAGACACTGACGTTTGAGGTGGTGAAAATCCAAAGTCCATATCATGCCCTGTTTGGGCGACCGGCGTACGCCAGGTTTATGGCCCAGCCCTGTTATGTGTATTTGCAGCTCAAGATGCCAGGTCACAAGGGGACAATAATGGTTCATGGAAGCGCTTTGGAATGCGAGGAAGGAGATGCGGCTTATGCAGAGTCGGTTTGTGCCATCGAGGAGTTGAAGTACTATAAAGACAATGTTGATCCGGCGGACATGACTCCGTTGAAGAAGCCAACTACGGAGCATGATTCGGCCCTGAAGTTCAAATCGGCAGCAGAGACTAAGCTTGTTGATTTCATACCTGGCAATTCGTCTAAGCAGTTCAGCATCAGTGCCAACTTGGATCCGAAATAGGAAGGCGCGCTCATCGAGTTCATCCGTGAGAATCGGGACATTTTCCCATGGAAACCTTCCGACATGCCAGGTGTACCGAGGGAACTCGCTGAGCACACACTTAATGTGGATCCTAAATATAAACCGGTCAAACAGTTCCTCCGCCGGTTTAACGAAGAAAGGCGCAAGGCGATTGGAGAGGAGGTAGCCAGGCTCTTAGCAGCTGGCTTTATTATTGAAGTGTTTCACCCTGAGTGGCTTGCCAATCCGGTGCTGGTCCTCAAGAAAAATGGCACCTGGTCCTGAAGTGTGTTTTTGGTGTACCGGCAGGCAAGCTATTGGGTTTTCTAGTGTCCAACAGGGGAATTGAGGCTAATCCGGAGAAGATCACAGCTATCACCTCCCTGGCTAAACTGAAGTGTATCAACGATGTTCAACGCCTGGCAGGCAGGATTGCTGCGCTAAGCCGGTTTATCAGTCGCCTGGGGGAGAAGGCAATCCCTTTGTATCAGATGTTGAAAAATACGGATCAGTTTGTATGGAGTTCTGCTGCTGATGAAGCATTGGAGGACTTAAAGCGGCAATTAGCCAATCCGCCTGTGCTCGCCGCTCCCGTTGACAAGGAGCCATTACTTCTATATGTTGCTGCTAATGTTCGGGCGGTCAGTGTAGCTATTGTGGTGGAGCGAGATAGGTAAAGAGCATCTGGTTCAATGTCCGGTTTATTACATCAGCGAGGTGCTCATTGAGTCCAAGCAAAGGTATCCGCATTGGTAGAAGCTGGTGTATGGAGTCTTTATGGCAAGCCGGAAGCTTAAACAATATTTCCAAGGGCACTCAATTACCGTGGTCAGTTCTGCTCCTTTGGGAGATATCATCCAGAACCGGGAAGCAACTGGCCGAATTGCAAAGTGGGCCATAGAGCTGGGGCCATACGGTTTGAAGTATGTGCCTCGGACAGCGATTAAGTCTCAAGCACTTGTTGATTTCATCAATGGTTGGATAGAAATGCAAGCACCTGAAGAAAAGCCGGGTCATACATATTGGACCATCCATTTTGACGGATCCAGGCAGTTGGAAGGCTCGGGGGCTGGAGTCGTATTAACTTCCCCACGAGGTGATAAGTTTTGTTATGTTCTCCGTTTAATGTTCCCTTGTACTAACAATGCAGCTGAGTATGAAGCCTTGCTCCATGGTCTTCGGATGGCTAAGGAGATGAATCTAAGTCGAGTTAAGTGCTTCGGTGACTCGGACCTTGTGGCCCAGCAAGTGTCTGGCACATGGGACTCCAAGGACCCACTCATGGTAGCATATCGTCGTGAGGTGGATACTGTCGCAGGTTATTTCAAAGGTTATCAGGTGGATCACGTGGACCGGCGGAAAAATGAAGCGGCAGACGCTTTAAGCCGGCTGGGCTCTCAGCGCAAACCGGTCCCGCCCAATGTTTTTCTGGATGTGCTGCACAACCCGTCGGTCAAGATCCCTGGTGAAGAGGATTTGGCTATTCCTGATCAGGAGGCTCGATTGGTGGCAGCTCTTCATGTTATTCCGGATTGGACGCTTCCCTACCTGGCGTACAAGAGCCGGGGTGAGTTGCCAGAGGATGAAATTCTAGCAAGGCAGATAATCCGGCGATCCAAGTCCATGGCTATCATCAACGGCGAGTTACATCATCGCAGTATATCAGGGACTTTCCAACGCTGTGTGTCTCCTGAAGAAGGCCGTGAAAACTTACGTGAGATCCACGAAGGAGATTGTGGTCACCACGCCGGTTCAAAGTCTCTGGTGGCTAAGGCGTTTCGCCATGGTTTTTATTGGTTAACTGCTCATGCTGATGCGGAGGATCTGGTCAGACGGTGTGATGGTTGCCAAAGGTTTTCAAGGCGTGCTCATGTACCGGCTCAAGAATTGAGAATGATTCCGATTACTTGGCCGTTTGCGACTTGGGGGCTGGATATGGTTGGGCCTTTCAAAAGGTCCAAAGATAAGAAGACCCACGTCCTGGTGGCGGTTGACAAGTTTACAAAGTGGGTGGAGGCAGAACCTGTTAGCAAGTGTGATGCGGCCACGGCGGTTCAGTTCATCAAAAAGGTGATTTTCCGGTTTGGCTTTCCGCACAGTATTATCACAGATAATGGTACCAATTTATCCAAAGGTGCTATGAAGGAGTTGTGCAAACGAGAGCACATCCGGCTCGACATTTCATCAGTGGCACATCCGCAGTCTAATGGTCAAGCAGAAAGAGCTAATCAAGAGATCTTGAGAGGCATCAAGCCCCGGCTCATGTTTCCTTTGCAAAGAACGCCGGGTTGTTGGGTAGAAGAATTACTATCTGTGCTATGGAGTATCAATACAACACCCAACAGATCAACAGGATACACACCGTTCTTCATGGTTTATGGAGCGGAGGCAGTTCTCCCCAGTGATATCCGGCATGATTCACCTCGTGTCATAGCTTATATTGAAGCGGACAACGAGACAGCATGGCAAGATGCTTTGGACCAGTTGGATGAAGAGCGTGACATCGCAGCCGCCAGATCGGCGATTTACCAGCAGGATCTTCGTCGTTATCATAGTCGCCGGGTCAGAACCAAAACCTTTCAGGAAGGAGATTTGGTGCTTCGGCTCATCCAAGATTAGACTAACATGCATAAGCTATCCCCAGCTTGGGAGGGGCCTTTCGTGGTCAGCAAGAATCTGCACAATGGGTCATACTATCTGATCGATATTCGAGAGCATAAGGACTCACGTGCATCAGAGGAGGAGACTAACAGGCCGTGGAATATAGCTCATCTTCGGCCTTACTACACCTAAGCCATTGGCTATACTTATGTACATATTACGACAATGTATATATTATGATTAAATATAATAAACCGGAACCTCAGCTAAAGCGGGGTATCTGTTCTTTTACATCATGTGAGGTTACACGGAGTTGCTCTAAAGCGGCCTCCGGTTTACCCCTTGAGTTCGCTCTGCTAAAAGCATCGTGTTATATCACTTGGAGGATTGGTCGTGTCCGAACCAATACCATGCCTCTTGATAGGCGAAAGCCACCAGATCACTTGGGGACTTAGTCATGTCTGAACCAGTCATGCCTCTTGGTCGGCCTAAGGCCACAGAATCACTTGGGGGCTTGGTCGAACCCGAACCATGACCACGCCATTTGGTCGGCATAAATGCCATGATTTCATCTGGGGACCTGGCTGACTAGAACCATAGTTACACCTAGCGGGAACTTGGTCGTGTTTAGCCATGGTAATGCCATTTGATTAGTTTTAATAAAAAATTTCTTTTGCTTCACACTTTTCTTTGAAGGGTTTTTTTTTGCTTTTCATTGTGTTTCTTAAACCGGCAAAAAAAATTCAATTGACAGAACACAGTTCACGTCAATCCGGAGGCCATTTGACCGGTTTGATCCGTGTTGTCAACATCCTCTTATGGAGTAACACGGTGTTTATTATAACCCGGCACGGTTTACATGGTAAACCAGCGTCATATATATATACAGGAGCTGCTATCTCCTCCAACAGTATGGGTTTGCAAAACTCCGCTTCAAGATTGGCCAAGCCAACTTCACGCTCAATAACGGCAGAAAGTGTTTTGGAAAGTTCATTACCATAGGAAGAACAAATTATGCACGAAGGCATATCAACATCAAAGGTATCAGCTAGCCTATTACAAGGCAACATGGTGCCCATAATAATATAATTTTTTTTCGCGAGGAAGAGGCAGTTTAAACCGGCATCTGGTTCAAGCATGGTCGCCAGCCTGGCCTGATGGTTGTGGGTCGTCCTGCGCCACTTCAGCCTCCGTATCCCTACCCAGTGGCTGGAAATCCACAGTTGTCCAGTCGATTCCCATTAATGCTTGAAAAACAGCTTCATCATGGATCAGCAAGGACGGGTCAATATCAGGAGCGTAAGTATGCTTACGAATTGGAGGAATCAGATTTTCCGATTCATGGATTGGCGCAGCTATTCGCTTGTTCTGACTGTCATATTGCGCTTGATAATGAGACAAGTCCGCTTCCTCAGCCAACTGACAAGCTAGGGGACGCACCTCCCGGTTTATCGCTCGCAGATCTGCTTCACCGAATTCTGATCCGTCTTCCTTCAAGCTGGGATAGCCCTGAGCCACTTCAACAGGATCAAAATCCGGCACCCAGGCTTTTGCCCGGATTAAAGCATTGATTGCGCCGGTTCGAGCAACAGATTTCTTTAGCTCTTCAGTCCGGGCAGGAAGCACTGACAATTTCATCAGAGTATCTTGAATCAAAGTAGGCGCCGGTTTGTTATGAGAGGCGGTACAGATGATCCGTTGGGCACCAGTATACAATTGTTCAACCAATGTATAGGCGGCTTTTAGCTTCTTCCGTACATCTGACCCCAAGTGACCAATGCGTGTCCCTGGAATACCATAAAGGGTTAGTAAACCGGCAACTTTGTCAGAAGACAGAGCCAATTCAGTAGGAAAACTGGCTTACCAAAGATAGCAGCAGTCATGGCATGCATGTGCCGCTTTATGCTGGTCAGTTCATCTGCCACTGGTTTTAGTGCAGCCTCAGCATCTTCTGCTCGTTTGGTCAAAGCGGATTTCTCAGTGGCCCAGTCCGCCCGTTTCTTCTTGAAATTCTCCTTAAGTTGTTCCATGGCGCTTAAAGCACTGGCCAATTCCTCTTTTGCTTTGGAAGTTTTAGCTTGTTGGGTTTTCAGGGCTTCTTGAAGATCGATGACTTGGTTCTCTTTCGTCTTCAGCTCCGCCTGCATGCATACAGATATATGCTTCAACAAATTGGTAGAAGGATTCAAGTACCAACTACATAACAAGTTATGTGCTTAGTACTTGGGGGCTAATGCATATTTGATCTAAAGCGGCCTCCGGTTTACCCCTTCGTCTTTCGATTCTTTATAAAGTCCCAAGATCAATACAAGTATTCAACTTGGCATTCGGGGGCTAATGCATATTTGATCTAAAGTAGCCTCCGGTTTACCCCTTCGTCTTTCGATTGTATACAAAGTCCCAAGATCAATACAAGTATTCAACTTGGCACTTGGGGGCTAATGGTTATTTGATCATATATATTCTGATGCGGCAGTTTCAATTACTTAAAGTACCGGTTTAACTACGCTAAAGTTGAACTGGCCCTTGGGGGCTACATCAGCAAATTTCAAAGTAACAGGGTTTATATTATTAAGTCCCGGTTTGAAAGAATATTCCAAACCGGCCCTTGGGGGCTAGGAGAGTTAGGAATGGAAGCATATAGGCAGGAATGAGCATATGGAAATTACCTCATATTTATCTTTCATCATGTTGACCAGACCGGCTTCATAGTCACGGCTGGTATACAGCCGGTTCAGATAGCCGGAATGGATATCTTGGGTGTTAAGAGCAGAATAGGTCGTCAGATCAGCATTCCACTTGCTTTTACCAAAAGCAGCAAGTTCTTCCTTGGAAGAATGTTTGGATAAAGCGACAGGATTGTTTGGCTCAGTATGGCCAGTACCAGTAATGACAACCTCATCATCTTTGGTACCGCCGGTTTGCACTGGAGCTGTTGGCTTGTCAGTAGGCTTGGCTGGACTAGTGGAGCTTTCAATCCGGATAGAACCTGTAGGCTGATGGGTAGGACCTGAGGTGTCAGTAGGTCGCTCTTCTGCAATAAGATCATCATCTGGCTGCGGTGGATCGTTGGGAATATCTTCAGGAATAGCCGCCTCAGCATTGGGTGTCTTGTCCGCTTCAAGAACAACATCTTCTTCGGACGCTTTGTCCAGGCGGGCCTTCTTGCTTGGCCTAGGTTTGGCCCTGAGAAGAATAACAAAATCAAATACAAAATATGTTCTAAGGCAATGTAATGCAAACATCGCAATAAGTATAGCTTACCCAAGCACTGTTTTGAGCGGTGGGAGCTGAGTAGCCGATGACTCGCCCGAAGATAAGTGGGAAGTAACCTGATAATTGGAGTCAGACGGAGTAAGAGGTTGACGAAAGCAGCCCGCTTTAGGACAAGTACTGACAAGCAAATTAGAGACCTCGGAATGGCGTTTCCGAACCGGACTGTTCGGTAAACCGGCGGAGGTAACTACCTGGCCGCTGTGCCGGGTGGAGCGGCGAGCTTCGTGTTGTTGGGTTTTCATAAGAAGTTTAGGATCCAAATAAGCAAGAGGATGAGAAAATTTAACTTTCCGGTTTGCCTGACGGATTTTTTGTGAAGGCATAGTTGTTGAATCGGAAGAGAGAACAATTACCTCGGCAACATCCGCGTGGCTGGCTTCGACATCATCCTGACAAATATCATCATCAATAAGACGCATGAAAAATAAACCAAGTGAGTCAAGCTCTACCTCAAAGTCCGGATTATCAACCTCATCGTCAGGAGCCGGATTAGAAGAGGCAGTGGTTCTTTTTCTATGGGCAGTCTTCTTCACAGCTTTAGTCTTTTACCGGGTTGCCCTTTCCGGTTTGTCTGGTTTTTCTGGCTTCTCCTGCGGCAGTTTTTTGCTCCAAAACGGATCATCGCCCTGATTATGCAGACACTGATATTAAAAACAATGACCAGACATATCAATAGCAGATTCAGCAAGGAGAAAAATCAAAGTCTTACAGCTGGCGGTTTGTTGGTGGCACAGAAGGGAAGCAGGCCGGTTCTGGCACAGATGTGTTCCGGTTCATTCAGTATCTTATGCACAGCCTCTGTGATTTCCTCACCGGAGAGCTGGAGTTTTGAGTGTCTCAGTGGGTCATCAACACGGTCAGTATACTGGCACATCAAACCGGAGCGCAAGCTAAGAGGCAGTATGCTCCATGATATCCAACAGCGAGCAAGGTCAACCCCTGTTAAACCGTTGGCCATAAAAGCTCTGAGCTTTGATAGCTAAGGAGCATATTTAGTTCTCTCCCGTGCAGTCAATCTTTGTGGAGAAGGATGTGTGTTGCTGAGCCGCTTCGGTCGAAAGCCAGGCAAGGGATTCTCACCAGCCGGGGAGGTGTCTTTGTACTAGAACCATGTCTGATTCCATTCTTTGGGGTGGCTATGCAGTTTGGCATGAGGGTATGTGACCTCTTTCCTTTTCTGAATCGCCACACCACCCAACTACGTATTGGAGTCATCAGTAAATTCAGTACGACAGTTTAGATGGAATAGGTCTCTGAACAGTTCCACTGTGGGCTCCTCTTGAAAGAACGCTTCACAGAGTACTTGGAAGTGACACATATTTGTAACAGAGTTGGGGCCAGTATCTTGTGGATGGAGCTGGAAATCGGCTAAGACATCCCGATAAAATTTAGAACCGGGCGGCTTAAAGCCCCGGGCTAAGTGATATACGAAAACAACAACCTCTCCTTCTCGAGGTGTGGGAGGGCATTCTTTGCCAGGGGCCCTCCAATGGATTGTATCCTTGCTGCCTAAAGCACCAATCAGGACTAAATCGTCCAGTTCAGCCTCGGTGACGCGAGAAGGAACCCAATTGCACTCATACACTTGCTTGGCCATGATGGAATCTACAAGATAAAAGATCCCGGTTCAAAAATGCATTGATTAAAATGCACTGGTATGTACAATGTTAAACCGGAAACAGCCCTATCTAAACCGGAGCTTCATGAAGCAACCTACATCTGGCGGTTCAACAAGGGGACTAATGGCATATACCGGTTTGGAAAATTTTCTATAAGGTTAAACCGCCTGACCTAAACATTGAAGCAATTGAGATTGCGGATGGTTAAGTATGCAGAAACAGGTTTCACAAGATCTTGGTACGGTGTTGGATCTGAAGCAAGTTCAGAAAATAAGAAAAATAGTCGAAGACTTAAAGCAGAGCGGAAGTGAATCAATGGGCAGATATATGGATGAGATCTATGGACTTGAGCAGGAAACCACCGGCGGATGCTAAAAGCTACTGCTACTCAGAGCAGGGTTTCACAGATCTATCTAGGAGTCTGGGTACGAGCATGAACAAGTGATGAACACGCCAAGAACACGAAACCCTAGAATAGGTCCATTGTAAGAAGAACAGAAGGCTTACCAGAATCAAGGAGGATGCGGAAAGCTACCGCGGTGCTCTGGCGCGTTCAGGTTGATGCAGCGGCCCAAGATGGTGCAGAGGTTAACGGCGGTGGCAGAGCTTCGAGGCTGGCGACGCGAAGAAGACGAAGAGAAAGGGGACGAAGGGGAGAGAAGAAATGACCCTTCGGTCCTATTTATAAGGAAAGAGACATGTGTCAGGCACGGGAATCAAGGAACCACAAATCTGGGAAGCAGAGCTGTTGCCTCGGTCATTGCGAATCTATTAAATAAGAAGATATCAGGGATGTTTTTCTTTATGATAGATGACGTCATGCCGGTTTTCAGCAACCAGGGAAGATGACGTCACGGCGGTTCAACAACTACAAGAAGATGTTGAAGACGAATATTTTTTGCTAAGGATTGACATGAACCAGTTCAAATCAATCTGGGGCCTAATGTTGGGGATATTACTACTGGGCGTAAACCGGCCTATCTGGGTCGGGTTAACGTCATCAGTAGTTCAAGGGTGTTAAAACCCAAGGAGGAAGATAAGGGCCCAAGGCCTGTAATCGGTTTAAGACCTGTAGCTGTAAACCGGCTTGGTATGTAAACTTGTATTGTAAGTTAGGAATAAGGAGAGACCAACCCGGATATGAGTATGAACCGGTGTTGGGACTCTGTGGACCGACGGGTGTCACCCGTGTATATAAGGGGACAGCCCGGCGGCGGTTTGGGGACAGACAACCACAACTCGAGACTTAGGCGAAGCTTGTTTGCTCCCAAGTCATCGAGACCCAATCAATTCCATCACAACTAGACGTAGGCTTTACCTTCCTTGAGGGGGCCGAACTAGTATAAACTCTCTTGCGTCCTTGTGTCCACTTTAACCCCTTCAAGCTAACCCGTCGCGATGGCTCCACGACTAAGTCCTCTCTATAGGACATCTGCCGTGACAAAACAACGACAGTGCTTTTAGGATCACTTCTTGATCATACTTTTATCGACCGTGCTTTGCCTTCTCTTCTCGTTCTCATTTGCGTATGTTAGCCACCATATATGCTAGTCGCTTGCTGTAGCTCCACCTCTTACCTTTACCTTACCCATAAGCTTAAATAGTCTTGATCGCGAGGGTGCGAGATTGCTGAGTCCCCGTGACTCACAAATACTTCCAAACCCAGCTTGCAGGTGCCGATGAGTCCGTGCAGATGACGCAACCAAGCTCAGGAGGAGCTCGATGAAGATCTTGTCCTTTGTGTTGTTTCGTTCTAGTTGTCAGTAGTGGAGCCCAGTTGGGGTCGATCGGGGACCGTGTCGCATTTGGGATTCTTCTTTTATTTTGGCTCCGTAGTCGGGCCCTGATTGTATTTGGATGATGTAATGCTTTATTCAGGTATTGTGTGAAGTGGCGATTGTAAGCCAACTATGTATCTCTTTCCCTTATGTATTACATGGGTTGTGTGAAGATTACCTCACTTGCGACATTGCTTTCAATGCGGTTATACCTCTAAGTCGTGCTTCGACACGTGGGAGATATAGCCGCATCGAGGGCGTTACAAAAGGACACGAGAGGTTTTATAATAGTTCGGCCCCTTAAGATGAAGGTAAAAGCCTGCGTCTAGTTGTGTTGGTATTGCTGGGGTTTCGATCACCAAGAGGCTAACTCGCCGGCTTGGTTATCGATATCTTGTTTCTTGCCCTAAGCCGCCACCGGGTCGTCCCCTTATATACACGGGTTGACGCCTGGTGGCCTATAGTGTCCCGGCTGGCTTATAAATCGTGTCCGGCTCGGTGACTTCTTTTACATGTCTTTCTATACAAATCTTCCTTATGTACGGCGGTTTACAATATTGGGCCTTAAGCCGCCTCTAGGCCTTTAGGCCTTCTATAAGATTTGATAAACTATCGTCTTGAATGTTTACTAGGCTTCCTTTGTAACCTGCCATTGGGGCTGACCCGGCGCCTCCTGGGCGGGTCATAACTGATAGCTATATCCCCGACATTAGGCCCCAGGTTGACTTTGAACTTTGTTCTTTGTCAATCTTCAACACTTAGACAAAATCCATCTTCTTATCTTCGCAGAGGTTTTTGTAACTCGCCATGACATCATACCTTGAAAACACAAGAAACTTTTATGACGTCATCTCTCAACAGATCTTCATTTTTAATGCCTCCCAAGAATTGAGGCGTCTGTTTAGTTGGATAACCATTATTTGGGTCTTCCTTGATTTTCGCGCCCGCCTGTTCGCTTCTTTCCTTATAAATAGGCACGCCCCGGCCTTTTATCATTCTTCTCTCTTCTTCATCTTCTTTCTCTCGCAACCCTCCTATCGCTCGAGCTCCACTGCCGACGCAGCGCTCATCATCGTCCTCAAGCTCAGCCGCTGCATCACCCTGATTCTGTCCAGAGAACGGCGGCGATCCTCCGCAGCAACTCCGCACCCGTAAGCTCTCACCTTCTCACCCCCATAGATCTGCATTATGGTTCAGGAGGTTTCCTTCATGTGTTCTTCGCTGTTCGTCGTAGATTTGTTGCAACTTCTCTTACCACACCCTCTTTTGATCTAAAAGTAGTGCAGAACTTAAGCGGTAGCTCTTTCTCATCCATTTTAGATGTTAGTAGATCCATTTCCTTTGCACGGATATCTTCTTAGAACTGATGAACTCATCTGGGCTATATTTTTAGGTCTAGGAAGGTGGTCATTTTGAACAGCCATTTGATTCATAATAATATCTAGAAGTTAAGAAACCTGTTTGTTTCCATACTTAACCAATTCTGCCGCTGGTATTTCTCAAGTGTTTATAGTCATGGCGGCTTACTGCGCTGGCTTACTTTTCCTTATATGACATTAGCCCTTTATTTAAGCCACCATTACTCCCTTGTACCATTATCACTTAAACTAACCATTATCATTGAATTGAACCGGCAGGTTGCTTTCCTTTCAGTTCATTTTTGAACATCATGCCATCCAAAACGCCGACTGTCTGCAACTGGGTTCCTTCAATAGTCACTGAGGACACTCTGAAGGACTTCTTTACCATAGGGTTTTTGCCAGGGAAAAATACTATGTCCTACCGTGCGCCTGACCCGGAGGAGGAACGGCCCAATCCAAAATATGGTGAAGTTATCGTCTTTTCTAATCACATGAACCGTGGCTTTTCCGCACCCGGCTCAAAGTTCTTCAGAGATGTCCTCCATTTTTTCAAACTCCATCCTCAAGAACTCGGGCCTAATTCCATATCCAATATCTGCAACTTCCAAGTTCTCTACGAGGTATACCTTTAAGAAGAACCGACTGTAGAACTCCTTAGAGAGTATTTTTATCTGAACCGTCAGAATGAGTGCACCAACGGCCCTAGCCTGGAACTTGGAGGTATCTCAATTCAGTGTCGACAAGGCGTCGTCTTCCCCCTTATAGTCTTGTCAAGTCATCCCAAGGACTGGAATAAAACTTGGTTTTATTGTCAAGACACTTCACCAGCAAATGAGCATCCGCTGCCGGGTTATCGCTCTGAGCGTCTTGACTCCAAATTCGTGCTCCTTGACAAGCTTACTGCTGCCGAACGCAAGAAGCTGATCCCATCAATCAAAAGGATTAACGCCTTATTAGGGAACGGCTTAACTGGAGTTGACTTGACCCGCTGTTGGGTCGCATGGCGGGTTATCCCTCTAAGCCGCCGATCAAAACTGATGTGTGAATATGGCAGAGGCCCAAATGATTATCTTCATCACAGCTCCGTCCAATTACCCGAAGAGGATATTGTTGCAATGTCAACCCTTCTGGTAAACGGAAAATATGAAGACTACAGTAAAGTCGGGTTAAACCCCTTCTGCAAACTTAACCCGGCGCCAGAAGTAAACATTTTCTGACCTCCTTCTTTGCATTTTTCCCAATCGTGTTAAGTACCTGTCTGATCTTTCGTCTTTGTTTATTCATCTGCAGGCCAGATCTGACTTCTGGAAAGTCAAGTACGACCACAAAGCCGCCAAGACGGCTAGAGCTGCTGCTATGAACACCAAGAAAACCACCCGGAGGGCCAAGAAGAAGAAAATCACTTCTGAGGACCTGATGAGGCTTGATGACACTTTTGAGTCGGAGGTAGCCCTTGACTCCCTTGGCCAACTTTTTAATAATCTTATTAACACTGATCATTACCAGGACGACACAGGGGCTAGTCAGGCCATGGAAGAAGAGGTAACTATTTCCTCCGACTCAGCCCATTTGCCAAGACAGAAACTTCGAGTCTTAACCCGGAAAGTAAGGTTTTCACACCCTTTGGCTTATCTGGACCCTCATTTTCTTTTGAGAAAAAAGCAACATGAGAGCCGCCGTCAGGCCCGAAATGATGATGATCTGCCTGTTGTCCTTCCATAGACCCCTCAAAAACGCCCGAATGAGGTTTATTTCTTTGTTTTTGAATTTCTATTAATGTATCATTTCCCTGCGTTACTTAGCTTTGTTTTATCTTTGCAGGAGGTGTCTCGCTCTTCTGGCGACTCATCTCAGAGCCAATTTCCGGCCTTCAAGACTGCCCCTGGGTAAGGAAAAATCCTCTTTCTTCTATGTTTTTCAAACTGTCTCTATATACTGTCCTATAACATTTCTCTTAGTGGTCAAGCTAAGTCTAAGAAGGCCAAGGTAACCAGGCCGGTGGAAGACCCGCCAGTCCTTGCACCTGAACCAGCAAGGCCACCTTCTCCTCCATCAATTGAAGCTCCAGAAGACCCGCCTGTCAATGATGAAGTAAATCCTCCTGAGTCGTCAGTTGATGATACCACCGTGAATCCTTCCGCAACTGGACCATCGAGCTTGGCCAACCCGCAATCACCGTCTGCGCAAGACGTTTTGATCACCGGGAGCCGCTTTGTTGAGCCAGGGAATCCCACCGTGTTGGCTCGTCACATGGCGAAACAAGAGGCGTTGGAGAAACAGAAAGTGCATTTTGATGTTTCACATTATGACCATCTGAATGCCAACGACATTTTATCTGGTTACCTCAGCCATGTGCACTCCAGCCGCGACTCAGAGATCGAAATGGTCAAGCAGTTGCAGCTGAAATGCGAGGTATGTTCTTCCAGCTTATTTATATTCCGCCAGCCCCCAAGTCTTAAGATTATGAGAGAACCGGAATGATCTGTAGACTTTATGATATAGGCTAAGACTTTTACCTTTGAAACTTTTCTTGAGTTCAATAAAATAGAACAAAGCTTCACCTGTAGTCCCCAAGGGCCAGTTCATTTGATCATAAATGAGCCGGTACTTTAAATTTTCATAATTGTCTTGTACCGTATCCAAAGAACTTTGTAATCTGGCTTAACCTTGAGAAACTTGCTGAATAGCATACATTAGCCCCCCAAGTGCCAAGTGTTGTTACTTTGTAAAGTACTTGGGACTTAAAGTATGTTTTTAGAGTCATAAGAAATTGTTTTGGCATACATTAGCCCCCAAGTGTCAAGTGGTTTTGTAAAGTACTTGAGACTTGAATCTTGACTTTTGAACCTTAATTGAAATCTTGACTCATCTGGGTATGTTTTGCAGAATGCCTTATCTGAACTGAGCTTGCAATTGACTGATGCGAAGCCCCGGCTGGCAGATTAGGAGGCAGAAATCAAGTCTGCTGACTCCAAATTGCAAGTAAGTCTCTCTGAGATGGAAAAATTAAAAACCAGCTTTACCGCCAAGAAGAAAACCTGGGCTGAAGAAAAAATGCTTCTGACACAACGCGCCGAGAAGGCTGAAGCAGCCCTTGAAGAGGTTACAATGGAGCTGACCGGTTTAAAGGGCCGGGTATCTCAAATGGTGTCCGCCATCTTTGGTAAGCCCTCTGTACTGACCTTTTTACCTTCTTTTTACCCGGACTGCAAGCCGCTAGCTGATCCTTCATGTTCGAAACATATGCAGGCCCTCGAAGCAAAAATCTGAGTCAAGACCATGTGATTAAGCTGGAGGTGTTCTATACCTTAGTAGAGCAGTTGTATATTGGCGCACAACGAGCACTCGCCGCTATCTCTCCTGCCAATCAAGGACCCAACCGACTTAGCGATGTTTTAAAGAAGCTGCCAATCTTACCCGCCAGGTTCCAAGAAGTGAAGCGCTCCGGTGCCAAAGCCGGAGCTTTGACTTCCCTGAGCCGCTCCAAGGCTTGGGTGCTAGATCTAGACCCGGCGGACGTAGCTAGAGGGTATCCTACCGTGAAGGAAGACGAATCTCCCTTTGAACAAGATGACTTTATGGCTTGCGTGCGCGGAGTTCGACCTCAGGCGACTATTCTTGGAGATGAAACCAATATCGACAAGTATCAGCCGGGTTTTGATGTGGAAAATAAGAAGATGGCAACTCCCTCGTACAAGGTGATAGATTTAATCCCGCCTGTTCGTGAACATACATTTGCTCCGGCCGGCCTGGTTGACGAAGAAGCAGAATTTGTCGCCGTGAACGGTTTTGATTGGTCAAACCCCAGCTTCCAATCAGCAGAGGGTGGTGAACCAGCGAGGGAGGAGTGATAACCATCTTCATCGGCTAATAAAAGCCTTGTAATAGATTAGCTGTGAAAACACTGCTTGCTTTGCCTATGCCATCGTGCATAAACCACTGTGTGTGATTCTGTGTTTCCTGATGTCAATATATGGATCATATTTATGGTTGTCCCTGCAATATTTCAGCTCTGTGCCTGTGGATACAAGAGAAAAAACTGGCTTGGCGGCTTAGTACCGAATGGGTTAGAACACCCGGCTTATAGCCAATATTTTTACCATAGTAGAAAAACAGAAACAGACATAAAAAGAGAACAAGGCTGAAATAACCCTTTGATTATTATAGGAGGCAATTGCTCATGAAAAATAGCCATACTTGTACATTTGATCTCCGGACCACCGGTTTAAATAACCCGGGTAATGAAGTTGATAACCCAATTTTTTGAGAAGTCAATGCTTCTGAATACTTAATGATTATCATACCTTGGTAGCTTGTTGTCAAATAGTCCAGCCAGTGAAAAAGACCATGCTGATTATTTGTGAAATTGAGACAACAAAAAACTAGAAGGCAAATAACAGGTGGTAAATAAAATTAACCTTGTAATTAAAGGTCGGGGATTTCTGATTCGAATACAATTAGTAAACTGGACCAAAGGGTTAAGCTAAGGTTTGAATACAACCATCTAGCCCCCGGTGGCTTTGGCGTTGCGCCGATCAAGAGGGTACCGACAGCTATGTTCTCTTTTGTTCGAATACGACCTATGTTTGAATAGGAAGCCCCCAAATGACCTTGAGAGGTTTTTAACGACCCTGATTCGAATACGATCCAAGTCGGACCCAAAAGGGGTTAAGTTGTGATTCAGATACGATCAAGAAGCCCCCTAGTGAGTTTGGCTTTGACCCGATCAAAAGGGTTACGGCAGCTATGTTCTCTTTGGTTCGAATACGACCTATGTTTGAACAGGAAGCCCCCAAGTGACCTTGATAGTTCCAGCTAGATTCGGATACGATCATAAGCCGGACCAAAAAGGTTAGACTTGATGCAAATATGATCAGCTCCTTAATAGTCATTTGAAAATAATAAAAACAATAAGGATGCGTAATCTTTAAAAGAAAAGAGACCGATGGTCCTGCTTTATTACTTATCATAGTATATACAAAGTTAACGTATGTACATGACGAGAGCCGGTGGCTCAGGTGTAGTATGGCCGAAGTTGAGCAATGTTCCACGGCCGGCGGGTCTCCTCTTCCGACTTACGTGAGTCTTTGTGCTCTCGAACGTTAATGAGGTAATATGACCCGTTGTTTAAGTTCTTGCTGACCACAAAGGGTCCTTCCCAAGGCGTGGATAACTTGTGTGCATCTGACAGATCCTGGATGAGCCGGAGCACCAGGTCGCCTTCTTGAAAGGTCCTGGACTTAACCCGGCGGCTGTGATAACGACGCAGGTCCTGTTGATAAATTGCTGATTGAGCCGCTGCTAAGTCTCTTTCCTCATCTAACAAGTCAAGTGCATCATGTCTGGCTTGTTCATTATTAGCTTTAGCATAAGCCGCCACACGGGGCGAGTCATGACAGATGTCACTAGGCAACACTGCTTCTGCTCCATACACCATGAAGAAAGGTGTGTAACCTGTAGACCTGTTAGGTGTGGTGTTGATACTCCACAGCACCAAGGGTAATTCATCTACCCAACAACCCGGCGTTCGCTGCAAGGGAACCATAAGTCGGGGCTTGAGACCTTTTAAGATTTCCTGATTTGCTCTCTCAGCTTGACCATTGGATTGAGGATGAGCTACAGAAGAGACATCAAGCCGAATATGCTCATGTTGACAAAACTCCTCCATAGCCCCTTGGGATAGATTAGTGCCATTGTCAGTGATAATGCTGTGTGGAAAACCAAAACAGAAGATCACCTTTTTCATGAACTGAACCGCCGTGGCCGCATCACACTAACTCACCGGCTCTGCCTCAACCCACTTTGTGAATTTGTCAACTGCCACTAAAAGATGTGTCTTTTATCCTTAGACCTTTTGAAAGGTCCAACCATGTCAAGCCCCCAGACTGCAAATGGCCAAGTGATCGGGATCATCCGTAGCTCTTGAGCCGGCACATGTGCTCGTCGTGCGAATTTTTGACATTCGTCACATCTACTGATCAGGTCTTCTGCATCAGCGTGAGCCGTCAACCAGTAAAAACCGCGACGAAAAGCCTTAGCCACCAGAGATTTTGACCCGACGTGATGACCACAATCACCTTCATGGATCTCACGAAGTATTTCTTGGCCTTCTTCAGGGGAAACACACCGCTGAAATGCTCCAGAAATGCTGCGATGGTATAGTTCTCCGTCAAAAATCGTCATTGACTTAGAACGACGGGTTATCTGCCGGGCCAGGGTCTCATCCGCTGGCAGCTCGCCCGGGTCATATAAGCCAAGAACGACACTGTCCAATCTGGTATGACATGAAGAGCCACCACCAACTGTGCCTTCGGGTCAGGAACATCTAGATCTTCTTCTGTGGGTAATTTAACATATGGGTTATGCAAAACATCCAAAAAGGTGTTAGGTGGCACCGGCTTACGCTGAGATCCCAGCCGGCTTAGAGCATCAGTTGCTTCGTTTTTCCTACGGTCAATGTGTTCCACCTAATATCCTTTAAAATGTCCTGCAATAGCATCAACTTCTCGGCGATAAGCGCCGCCATGAGAGGGTCTTTGAATCCCACTTGCGTGATACCTGTTGAGCCACTAAATCTGAGTCGCCAAGACACCGGACCTGGCTCAGGCTCATCTCTTTAGCCACTCGAAGACCATGGAGCAAGGCTTCATATTCCGCCACGTTGTTAGTGCAAGGAAACATCAGCTGCAACACATAACAAAAAATTTCACCTCGCCGGGCAAGCCACTCGTCACGGATATTGTGCTTGAAGGCTGCTAGGGCCTCTGCGTCCGGACAATCGACTATTTGATTTTTCTTTGTTAGGAACCGTGTCTAGAATTGCCTGGCCGATTCATCTGGCTGCTGAATTACGTGGCATAGGTCATCGGCGTCTAGGGGTCGCACATAAGTGCCCTGGAAATTATCGAGAAATGTGGCTTCCAGGTCCTCCCAACAACTGATTGATCATGTTGGCAAGATGTTAAGCCAATGCTGAGATGGTCCTTTAAGCTTGAGTGGGAGGTATTTGATGGCGTGGAAATCATCGCCGCGGGCCATGTGGATATGAAGGAGATAATCCTCGATCCATACCGCAGGATCTGTTGTGCCATCATATGATTCGATGTTTACGGGTTTGAAACCCTCGGGTATTTGATGATCCATTATTTCGTCTGTGAAGCATAGTGGGTGTGCGGCGCCTCTGTACGGGGCTATACCATGACGTAGCTCCAATGAGCTTTGTCTACTGTGTTCGGCCCTACCGAATTTGTGGCCGGCGTGACGGTTACCGTCTCGAGCCGTGGGGCGCCCACGCGATCCGTAGATCGATCTTGTTTGCCTTGCCTTGTCCTCCAACATATCTCGTAAGCCCGGCGCATATTCCCATGCCTTGGTACGGGGTGCGGCTTGAGTGGAGGGCCGAGAGGCCTCTCTGTCGCGGCCACAAGGTGGCCGGTCGGCCGCATCAAGTGCTTCCTCCTCTAATCGGGGAAGCAACCTACGCTTTGGGTAGCTCTTGGAGGGGCGTTCGAGTTTATGCTCTTCGGCCGCAAGGACTTCAGTCCATCTGTCGACTAGCAAATCTTGATCAGCTTTAAGCTATTGCTGTTTTTTCTTGAGGCTTCTTGCCGTGGCCATAAGCCTGCGTTGAAAACGCTCTCGCTCGACGGGATCCTCCGGTACGACGAATTCGTCATCGTCGAGGCTTGCCTCATCTTCGGAGGGAGGCATATAATTGTCGTCCTCGACCTCCCTGTCTGCCGCTCTCTCATGAGGGTTGGCTTCTCCGTCCTCCTGTGCTAAATCTTGCTGGAGGGGGTTCTCTTCGGCACTTTCCGGAGTATTATTATCTCCCGTGCTGGAATCGCCGTATTTTTTTTGGCGGCATTTTGAGCGGCGCCGCTGACGCCGGCGCTTAGGCTGTTTCTTGGAGGGGTCATCCTCCGCTGTTCCATCGCCATCTCCTTCTTTTGGGGTGTCCACCATGTATATGTCATATGACGAGGTGGCTTTCCAGGGCCTAGTAGGCGCTGGTTCTTCATCATCTCCTTCATCGGCATCCATACCGTCGATGTCTTCGGAGTCGAAGTCGAGCATGTCGGTTAAATCGTCGACAGTGGCTACAAAGTGGGTGGTGGGTGGGTTTTGAATTTCTTCATCATCCGTACCACATCCTTGCTGACCGTAGTCCAGCCAGGGCTCTCCTGATAAAGAGAGAGACTCCAGTGTCTTCAGAATATCATCGAAAGGCGAGTGTTGAAAGATGTCCGCGGCAGTGAACTCCATGATCGGCGCCCAATCGGATTCGATCGGCAGGGGCGCGGAGGGTCCGGAGTCTGGAGAGGAGTCCGGCTCCTTGGAGTCACGAGTCTCACGGAGTGCGGAGCTGGTGTTCGGCTCAATCGCTGTTGGGATCGCAGCCCCCGAGGTGGCATCCAACCGCCCATCCTCGATCGACGCAGTTGGCTCCGAATTAAGGGTCGAAGCTGATGCGGGTGCAGCCTCCAGGGCACTGTTCGGCGGCAGAGCTAGATCATGCTCGTCGGGACAGTGCGGCGCGCTCGGCAGTGGCTCGAATCCGTCGAAGATCAAGTCCCCGCGGATGTTAGCCGTGTAGTTTAAACTTCCGAATCTGACCTGACGGCCAGCGGCGTAGCTTTTGATCTGCTCCAGATGGCCGAGTGAATTGGCCCGCAGTGCGAAGCCGCCGAAGACGAAGATCTATCCGGGGAGGAAGGTCTCACCCTGGACTGCATCGCTATTGATGATCATAGGAGCCATCGAGCCTGACGGCGACGACACAGAGGAACTCTCAATGAAAGCACCAATGTCGGTGTCAAAACCGGCGGATCTCGGGTAGGGGGTCCCGAACTGGGCGTCTAGGCCGGATGGTAATAGGAGGCAAGGGACACGAAGTTTTACCCAGGTTCGGGCCCTCTCGATGGAGGTAAAACCCTACATCCTGCTTGATTAATATTGATGATATGGGTAGTACAAGAGTAGATCTACCACGAGATCAGAGAGGCTAAACCCTAGAAGCTATCCTATGGTATGATTGTTGTTGTCTATGTCGTCCTACGGACTAAAACCCTCCGGTTTATATAGACACCGGAGAGGGTTAGGGTTACACAAAGTCGGTTACAATGGTAGGACATCTGAATATCCGTATCGCCGAGCTTGCCTTCCACGCCAAGAAAAGTCCCTTCCGGACACGGGACGAAGTCTTCAATGTTGTATCTTCATAGTCCAGGAGTCCGACTGAAGGTATAGTCCGGCCATCCGAACACCCCCTAATCCAGGACTCCCTCAGTGACCCTTGTCGTTGTCGTTCTTCTTCCCCTTCCCTGTCTTTTCTTCGTCAGACACCGGGTCCTTGGTACTATCAGAATCAGCATACTTGACGAGAGCCACCATCAACTGGCCCATGTCATTACAGTCACGCTTGAGCCGCCCCAACTTCTGCTTCAGAGGTTCAAAACGGCAGTTTTTCTCCAACATCAAGATTGTTGAGCCGGCATCCATCTTATCAGATGAATGTATTATCTCCTTGACCCGGCGCACCCAATGGGTTGTAGATTCACCGTCCTCTTGTTTACAATTGGTCAGGTCCACAATCGACATAGGTTGTTTGCATGTTTCTTTGAAGTTCTGAATGAACCGGGCCTTCAACTCCGCCCATGAGCCGATAGAATTGGGTGGCAACCCCTTCAACCAAGTACGAGTTGTTCCATCCAACATCATAGTGAAATATTTAGCCATTGTCGCGTCGCTGACCTCCAACAACTCCATAGCCATCTCATAACTCTCAATCCAAGCCCAGGCTGCAAGTCGGCCGTGTAATTAGGCACCTTACGAGGCCCCTTGAAGTCCTTTGGCAAACGCTCATTACGTATGGCCAGCACCAGGCAAGGGACACCTTCGGTTCTTGTGTCCACTCCTCCCTCAACCGAGGTTGCTGGATAAACAGGAAAAGTCTGATGAGCCGCCTACTCCACTGCCAGTTGAACCGCTCGCTCGGCCTCTTGTCGGATCCTCTCCTGATCCGCTAAGTTAAGGGCTCCAGCCTGTACCGGCTCATGCATGTGTGTCCGGTTGCAGCGTTGAGCATTGCTTGACATGTCAGCTGAGTCCATATGCCTACTGTAGCTTGGGCTCCAGCTCGGGCGAGGAGTGGAATGGATCCTGTCTCGACTGTAGGAGTACGCATCCTGCTATGCCAGAGCTGTTTGAAGAAGTTCTCTCACCCTTCGAGTTTCGATTGCCGCCGGCGAGTCGCCTTCCATCGGGAGAGCCGCCAAACGAGCCGACGCTGCAATGAGGTTTTCCAAGGGATTGGAGAAGTGACCCGACAGTGTTGGTACATAATGAGGCAGAGCGGTATGTACACGAGGTAGTTCCATGGCGCGCAGTTGAACCGGCGCCCCGGGCGTCGTGACCAGATTTGCCTCCGTCGGGTTGCTTGCCCCAGCCCCGGGTGTATGAAAAAGGTTCCTAGGATCGAGCGTCAGAGGTATACATGACTGAGTTTTCTGATGCCTTCTTCTCATGACCTCATTTGACGCGTTCAGATCCACCGAGAGCCGGAAAGTCTCCGCTTCAAGCTGTTGAGCACGAACGTCCAAAGCCGCCCGCTCCGCTACCATCCTGACCTCCTCTGCTGCTAAATTTCCTTTAGCTTTTACCATCTCTTCACGTACGCGTGCCACCTCTACGTCATGCTGGGCTTTATCCGCCAGCTCTACCACGGCAGTCAACAGAGTCGTCAGTTTATCCATGAGGTCCATTAGAATCTGAGGCGGGGGGCGCATAGGGTCTCCTGACCCGGCTGCGGCCGACCCGGTAGCTGCTGCTGCTGTGGAGTTTTTCCTGGGCTGTGTTCCTTCCATGAAGACTCCGGCCCAATTCGGCGGCTCAAGGGGGTCCGGAATACTGCTGCCATCGGAACAGCCCCCGAGCATGCCATCCTGCAGCTGATATAAAGATTTCGTCTCGCACGATGATGACGTAGCGTCAGAACAGACGGCTGTCTCACCGCCATCCACCGATCCTTCAAAGTATTCACCACCGTGGACGCAGCCTATGAAAGCATGCTTTACGACAGATTGACCACGGGTGGTCCTCGCGCGCTGAGCCGTTTCAACGAGGTTGGCGTGGACATCCGGCTCAGGTCCCGACTCGCCGATCCGGCCGATGAAGACTTGAATTCCACCGAAGGGGACCCGGTATCCGTACTCGATTGAGCCGACCTCGGGGCCCCAGCCTTCGTCGTTGATGTAGAGCTTGCCGCGATGACTCTTGGTCATCCGGCCCACAACGTATCCCTTGAGCCCTTCAAAGTTGCCCTTCAAGAACTCAAATCCACCGTGCGCTGGCCCCACAATGGGCGCCAACTGTCGTGGAATTGTCACGGCAGATGTCCTAGTGGAAGGACTTAGTCGTAGGGCCATCGCAACTAGGAAGCTTAAAGGGGTTAATCGGGACAAAGGACACGAGAGGTTTTATACTAGTTCGGCTCCTTATAATGAAGGTAAAAGCCTACGTCTAGTTGTGTTGGTATTGCTGGGGTTTCGATCACCAAGAGGCTAACTCGTTGGCTTGGTTATCAATCTCTTGTTTCTTGCCCTAAGCTGCCACCGGGTCGTCCCCTTATATACACGGGTTGATGCCTGGTGGCCTACAGAGTCCCGGCCGGCTCATAAATCGTGTCCGGCTCGGTGACTTCTTTTAGATGTCTTTCTTTACAAGTCTTTCCTTACATACGGCGGTTTACAATATTGGGCCTTAAGTCGCCTCTAGGACTTTAGGCCTTCTATAAGATTTGATAAACTATCGTCTTGAATGTTTACTGGGCTTCCTTTCTAACCCGCCATTGGGGCTAACCCGACCCCTCCTAGGAGGGTCATAACTGATAGCTATATCCCCAACAGAAATGTCTTGTAACCGGGATTCCGAGTCTGATCGGGTCGTCCTGGGAGAAGGAATATCCTTCGTTGACCGTGAGAGCTTGTGATGGGCTAAGTTGGGACACCCCTGCAGGGTTTTGAACTTCCAAAAGCAGCGCCCGCGGTTATGGGCGGATGGGAATTTGTTAATATCTGGTTGTAGAAAACTTGACACTTAACTTAATTAAAATGAATCAACAGCGTGTGTAGCCGTGATGGTCTCTTTTTAGCGGTGTCCGGGAAGAGAACATGATCTCGTGTTATGCTTGAACATAAGTAGTTTCAGGATCACTTCTTGATCTTTATAGCTTCTCGACTGTGCTTTGCTTCTCTTCTCGCTCTCCTTTGCGTAAGTTAGCCACCATATATGCTAGTGCTTGTTGCAGCTCCACCTCACTACCTTTTCCTACCCATAAGATTAAATAGTCTTGATCACGAGGGTGTGATATTGTTGAGTCCCCGTGACTCACAAATTACTTCCAAAACCGGATGCAGGTGTCGATGATGCTAGTACAGGGGATGCGACCGAACTCAAGTGGGAGTTCGTCGAGGATTCGGGACGTTACTATGTTTCCTTTCCAGACGATCAGTAGTTGAGCCCTGTTGGGGCGATCGGGGATCTTTTGCATTTGAGGTTGTCTTTATTTTGATTCCGTAGTCGGACCTTGATTGTATTCTAGATGATGTAATGCTATATTTATGTATTGTGTGAAGTGGCAATTGTAAGCCAACTCTTTATCTCTTTCTTATTCAGTGCATGGGATGTGTAAAGATTACCCCTCTTGCGACATGCCTACAATGCGGTTATGCCTCTAAGTCGTGCTCCGACACGTGGGAGATATAGCCGCATCGTGGGTGTTACAAGTTGGTAATCAGAGCCTTCCCCGACTTAGGAGCCCCCTGCTTGATCGAAACGCTGACGTTGTTGAGTCTAGGAAAAATTTTTGTGTCTTATAGGATTATATATATATGAGAGTAGGATTCTTTTTACTCCTCAGTCCCTTCGTCGCTCTGGTGAGGCCTCCTGACGTAGAGTTTTGACTCTTCTCTTCTCAAATTTCACAAAAAAAATTAGGATCACGCGGGTATCTTGGAATCGTTTCGATGGTTTTGTGACGAGAACATTGTTCTTGGTGCCTCCTGACATTTAGAGGTTGTGGTAGTGTCCCGGGGAGTTGAGCTCCGAGGTGTTGTCGTCACAATGTTATCGTTGCAGTTCTGGAATACCTGAGTTTCGCCGACATCGAAAATCTCCTTTATGCAGTTATTGGTGAGATAACCTCGACGCCACCCAGTACTAGGGCGGGAGTTTGGGAGTATTGCCATAACTCGTATAACAGATGCTTTTCGAAGGTTGAGGTAGATGATTTCCGAAGGTTTCTTGGTTATGTGTTGAAGGATGGATACAGCTGGATGTAGGATTTGCTAGTTTTGGGTGAGATATTATGCTTCCCCTGTATCCCCAACACCTGATTGCATAACTAGAAAGTTTGGGGAGTTTCATAGGTGGGAATTCATGTAGCTCTAGTATTTCTTCCGCAGATATTTGGTTTCTGATTGGGTAATCCTTACCAATTATTTGTTCATATCTATACCTTGTTGTTTTATTCATCTATCTCTATCTAAGTGGCTTCTCAATTGATGGAAGTGTGATCATTTACTTTGGAATTCATTCGTTCATTCTTGTTCGAATGTTAAAGCTATATGTTGCAATTTTGATCCATTGATTCAGCTTGAATATATGTCTTTCAAGATGCTAACGGATGTCAACCTCTTCAGGATGGCTCCTCCAACGAGTCAGAATCCGGGACCTCCGCCACCACCTCCACCTCCGGAGGCATGGCAAGCTATCATGGCCGCTACCAACGCCAACACGCAGATGCTTATGCAACTCTTGCAAGAGCATAACCAAGGAAATCAAGGCCATGGCAACAATATAGTTCAGTTTGCTACCCTCAACTAGTTCCTCGCAAACCAGCTGAAGTCTTTCAGTAACTGTGTCGAGGCCACAGACGCTGACGATTGGCTCATGGATATCTGCAAACATTTTGAGTGTAGCAATGTCAGGCCTGAGGATTTTGTCAAGTTTGCTTCGTTCCAACTCAAAGACCAAGCTGCTAAGTGGTATCAACAATACAAAGATTCCAGAGGAGGTCGTGTGATTACCTGGGATGATTTCCGCCGAGACTTCAAAGCTCACCACATTCCTCAAAGCGTTGTTGAGAGTAAGCGTGAGGAGTTCCGCAATCTGAAGCAAGGCAGTCTGTTTACCAATACAGCATCCTGTTCTAGAGGCTCGCTCGCTTCGCCAAACAAGACGTCCCTGATGAGAAGATCATGATATATCAATTCAGAGGTGGCCTCAGAGAAGATCTGCAACTAGCTCTCGTGCTTTTTGAGCCGAAAAAGTATGATGAGTTCTACAACATGGCACTAAAGCAAGAAGCCGCTCAGCTCAAGTGCGATGCATCTAAGAAGAGAGTCAGGGATACAACTCCTTCTTCTTCAACTCAAGTGGCAGCTAAGAAGCAAAAGTTCTGGCTGCCTCCTCCTCCTCCGTTCCGTCAGCCTTATCAGCAGAAGAGTAAAGGTGGCAATGGATCTTCCCACCCACCCAACCCAGGCTATCAGAACAAAGCTTCGTATCATGCTCCAAGGCCAAGTGCTTCGTATCACCGGTCGCTCTCAGAGGTTACATGCAACAAGTGTCAGCAGAAGGGGCACTATGCGAACAAATACTTCAACCAGAGGCGCCTTCCGCCTCCTCCTCCTGTGAGATCTGCCAGCAATGCAGTGGTCAAGCATAATCCCAAGTCTGCAAAGGTCAACTTGATGAACGCAGCTCAGGCAGAGGACTCTTCAGAAGTGATCATGGGTAATCTTCCTGTTAATGATATTCCTGCAAAAGTCCTTTTTGATACTGGTGCATCACATTGTTTCATTTCAAGACCATTTGCATCTAAGCATGAGTTGCTTTTCCAAGATTTGCCTAGGCAGTTATCAGTTGTCTCTCCGGGTAAATTCATGAACGCAAGCTCTATGGTTCCGGATGTTTCCATCAAGATGGGTGACTATAAGTTTCTGTCCTCTCCAATTGTTCTTTGTAACTCGGGTATTGATCTAATTCTCGGCATGGACTGGCTTTCTAAGCACAAGGCTCAGCTTGATTGTGCTGCCAGACAGATTCAATTGACACACTCGTCTGAGGATGTGATCATCTATGTCGCTCGTGATGATACCATTCGACTATTTTCTCTCAATAAGAAGGCAAGTTAAATGCCATCTCTCAGATTCCAGTCGTTTGTGAATATCAAGATGTCTTTCCAGAAGAGCTTCCAGGAATGCCTCCTCGCCGGCCAGTTGAATTCATCATCGATGTTGAGCCTGGCACGGAACCTGTTCGCAAACGTCCTTACAAGCTTGGACCAGAAGAGTTGAAGGAGCTGAAGAAACAACTCGATATACAAGAGCGTATGGGTCTGATCCGACCGAGTTCTTCTCCATGGGGTTGTGGTGTTCTTTTGGTCAAGAAGAAGGATGGCACAGACCGACTTTGTGTCGACTACCGTCCATTGAACAAGAAGACCATAAAGAACAAGTACCCACTTCCCAACATCAATGAGCTATTCGAACAACTCAAAGGTGCTCAAGTATTCTCCAAGCTTGACCTCCGTGTGGGCTATCATCAGATTCGCATTTGTGAACAAGATATCCCCAAGACAGCATTCAGAACAAGCTATGGTTCTTATGAATACACTGTCATGTCTTTCGGCCTTGTCAATGCTCCTCCAACATTCTCTCGCATGATGAACTTCATCTTCAACCCTTACACAAATGATTTCGTCTTGGTGTATCTCGATGACATCTTGGTCTTTTCCAAGAACAAGGAGGATCATGCCAAGCATTTGAGATTGGTGCTGGACAAACTCAAAGAACATCAATTTTATGCGAAGTTTTCAAAGTGCGAGTTTTGGCTCGATGAGGTTCTCTACCTTGGGCATATCATCTCTGCCAAGGGCATAGCTGTTAATCCTGAGAAGGTGTCTGCAATTGTGAATTGGGAATCTCCTGAGAATGTGAAGCAGCTCCGCAGTTTCCTTGGGCTCACAAGCTATTGTCGAAGATTCGTTGAGAATTTCTCTAAGATCGCGAAGCCTATTTCCAACCTCCTCCATAAGCATGTGAAGTGTGTCTGGACGCCTGAATGTGACATCGCTTTCAACACCCTCAAAGAGAAGTTAGTCACAGCTCCAGTTCTGACTCCTCCTGATGAATCCAAACCATTTGAGGTTTTCTGTGATGCTTCCCTTTAAGGTCTCGGTGCTGTGTTAATGCAAGAGAAGAAAGTTGTGGCCTATACCTCTCGCCAGTTGAAGCCCAACGAAAATAACTACCCCACTCATGACCTCGAGTTGGCGGCAGTTGTCCATGCTATTTTAACATGGAGACATCTCTTGTTGGGAAGGAAAGTGGACATCTTCACTGATCATAAGAGTCTCAAGTACATCTTCACTCAACATAACCTCAACCTCAGGCAGACTTGTTGGGTCAAAATGATTCAAGAGTAGAATCCGAGTATTGAATATACTCCAGGCAAGCCAATGTCATTGCTGACGCTTTGAGCAGGAAGGCTTACTGCAACAGTTTGATTCTCAAGCCCTTCCAACCGGATCTTTGTGAAGCTTTCCGCAAACTTAATCTCCAAGTTGTACCTCAAGGATTTCTTGCCAACCTCCAAGTCTCTCCTACTTTGGAAGATCAAATTCGTGAGGCACAACTTCTTGATGCAATGGTGAAGAAGGTGAAGATTGGGATTGCCAAGAGCCAACCCAAGTACAAGTGCTATCGCCTTGATGACAAAGATACTCTTTTCTTTGAGGATCAAATTGTTGTTCCTAAAGGCGACCTTCCTAAAGTCATTATGAACGAGGCTCACAATTCACTCCTATCTATTCATCCTGGAAGTACAAAGATGTACCATGACCTCAAGCAATCGTATTGGTGGACTCAAATGAAGCGCGAGATTGCTCAGTTCGTGATTGAATGTGATGTCTGCAGAAGAGTGAAAGCAGAACACCAACAGCCAGCTGGTCTCCTCCAACCTCTTGCCATTCTAGAATGGAAGTTTGATCATATTGAGATGGACTTCGTGACTGGATTTCCCAAGTCCAAGCGTGGCAATGATGCTATCTTTGTTGTCATCGACAAGCTCACTAAAGTGGCTCATTTTCTTCCTATCAAAGAATCTATCACAGCAGCTCAGTTGGCAGAGCTATATACCTCCAGGATTGTCTCTTTGCATGGCATTCCACAGTTGATATCTTCATATCGTGGAAGCATCTTTACTTCTAAGTTCTGGGATTCCTTCCAGAAGGCTATGGGCACCAGCATTCGCTTCAGCACAACCTTTCATCCTCAAACTAGTAGACAAGTCGAGCGAGTAAATCAAATTCTTGAAGATATGCTCAGGGCTTGTGTCATTTCCTTCGGTATGAAGTGGGAAGATTGTCTTCCATATGTCAAGTTCTCCTACAACAACAGCTTCCAAGCGAGTTTGGGCAAGGCCCCATTCGAGATTCTCTATGGCAGAAAGTGTTGTGCTCCTCTAAATTGGTCAGAGACTGGTGAACGCCAACTTCTTGGCAATGACTTGATCACAGAGGCTGAAGAAATGTGCAAAGTCATTCATGAAAATCTCAAAGCCGCGCAATCACGCCAGAAGAGTTACTATGATAGCAATCATCGTGACTTGGCTTTCGAGATAGGAGACCATGTCTACCTCCGCGTCTCTCCAATGAAAGGTACTCGTCGCTTCGGTATCAAAGGGAAGCTTGCCCCTAGATACGTGGGTCCTTTCAAGATCATTGGCAAAAGATGTGATCTCACCTATCAACTTGAGCTTCTGTCCAACTTTGCAAACGTGCACAACGTGTTTCACGTGTCATAGCTTCGCAAGTGTTTCAAGACTCCTGACCGCACCATCAACTTCGAAGAGATTGATCTCCAAGAAGACATGTCTTATCATGAGCATCTTGTTGCTATTCTTGAACAAACTGAGTGCAAGACTCGCAACAAGTCAATCAAATTCTTGAAAGTGAAGTGGTCACATCATTCCGACCGAGAAGCCACCTGGAACGCGAGGACCACCTCCATTCCGAATATCCGGAGTTCTTTTAGTCATAGATCTCGGGACGAGATCCTTTCGTAGTGGTGGAGTGTTGTAACACCCCGGATGTAATTTACCATATTTGTACTCCAACTCTTGCCATTTTCGGCTCTAAGTTATGATATTCCCTCGTGGTTGGGTTTTGTCTTTGTTTTGCTTTTTGTCCATGTCATGCATTTCATATAATGTCATCATGTGCATCTCATTTGCATACGTGTTCGTCTCACGCATCCGAGCATTTTCCCCATTGTCCATTTGCGATCCGACACTCCTATTCCTTCGGCGTCCCCTTTTGCCTCTTTTCGTGTGCGGGTGTTAAACATTCTCGGAATGGACCGAGACTTGCCAAGCGGCCTTGGTACACCACCAGTAGATCGCCTGTCAAGTTTCGTGCCATTTGGAGTTCGTTTGATACTCCAACGGTTAACCGGGGAACCGTAAAGGCCTCGTGTGTGTTGCAGCCCAACACCCCTCCAAAGTGGCCCAAAACCCATCCAAATCCCCTCCATCCTCTCGGCCGTTCGATCACGATCGTGTGGCCGAAAACTGCACCTCATTTGGACTCTCCTAGCTCCCTCTACCTATAAAAACATCTTCCCCTCCGAAATCCCGGATGAAACCCTAGATCTTTCCCCTCTCGCCCGCCGGACATGTCCGTCCCGAACCGGACATAACCGCGCCGCCGCCCGCAGCCTATCAGATCGCGCCAGGTCACCCTTCCCGCGCCCACATCGCCGCTGCCGCCCGGGGCCCAGATCCGGCCCGCCCCGGGCCGAACCGGGCCACGCCGGGCCCGCGCCCCGCGACGCGCCTCCCCGGCCGCCCGCCTTGCCGCCGCCCGGTGACCGCCGGCCGCCGCCGCGCAGCAACCCCAGCCGCCGCTGCACCCCCGCAGTGCCGCGCCGCCCCGGCGACGCGCCGCTCGGCCTCGCCCCCTCCGCCGCCGTCCTCTTCCTCTCCGACGAGCCTCGACTTCCGCGCTGCCCGGGATCTGGATCTGAGAAAACCCTAGGTTGACCTCGTATTTTTACCAAGTCTGCAATATTTTGATGCTCTCTTCATCATGCCATAACTTTGTGCTCGGTGGTTCGTTTTGTGCGTATGAGATATCAAATTGTTCACCTGGATGCCCTCTTCATTTTGTTCCATTGCACCATGCTTGTTTGAGTCCATCTAGATGACCAAATTGTTGATTCAAGAGTGCTATAAAATGTTAGTTTCTGTTACTTAGCAGATCTTGAGCATTTGTCATTTTTGCCATGATTTTTGTGTGTTGCATATGGTCATGAGTTCTACATGTGTTTTGGGCTATGCCATGCCATCTTTACAGCGGTGTATGCCATGTATTTTTGTGATCAATGTGGTGACTAGAACAAGCATGCAAAGTAGCTCTCGTGATGTTGCTGATTTCACGGACTTGGAATTTCACAGTCATTTCCCTGTTGTTACTTTTATGCCATGTATTCATGTTGCTACAGAGTGATCCATGCTTCTTTTGAGCATGTTCAGTGAGGATGATTTGAACATATGGTTATGATGTATCCATCCATGTCCTTGTTTGCATTTATGGAGTACCCTAGCATGACTCAATCTTGCTCTACTTTTGCTATAAAATGTTCCTAGCAGATTGTTTACGTGTTGATCAATTTTGCCAAGGTTGTTGTAGTTGATCCATGCATGCTATGAGATTGTTCTTGCCATGGTTAGCTTCTTGATCATGTCTTCTTGCTGGGAGTATGCTTAGTTTGTCATGCAAGGCCTCGTGTTGAGTGCATCGAGCTCACAAACATGCCTTCATAACTCTGTTTTTGCCATGTCCAGTTTTCTGCTAAGTCTGAATCTGTTAACGAAACTTGCTATGTTTACATGGGTGCCATCATATCTTATGATACTTTTTGGCTTATGGTCAGTAAGGGACTTTTGTTACATGCTTTGAGTAGATTCATGCCATGTCATGTTTTTCCATGATATGTTCCTATAACATGTTGTTATATTGCTCTAGACATTGCCTCCTGATGTTAATTCCTGGCATGTTGTTATTTTCACTAAGTCTGTGAAGCTGATATTTTTTGCACTTTTGCCATGCTAGTTTGAACCTGCTCTTGTGTGATTTAGCTGTAGCTCAGTGTTCATCTTTTGTCAAGCATCTTGAGTAGATCACTTCCATGTGCTTTGTTGCTATGTTAGAGTGCAGTAGCTTAGTTTCTTGTTGCATTCTAGATGGCATCGTGCTGTTAATCGCAGAATTATTATTGTTTTGCTTGCCATTTGCAAACCGTGCATCCGATTCCGGTGATCTTTATATCGATTTTGACCGAAATCAACTCATCTTTCCAGCGGCACGCTTGGTTTTCCAGGTTGAGTCCTGGTTCAATCTTTTCCTTACGGAGCACGCATATGCATTGCGTATCACATCTCGCATATCATTGACATGTTTTGCATCATGTTGCTTGCGCATTGCATCGTGGTTGATTGTGGTTTCCTTTGTTTGTGTTCTTGCCTTGGGTAGAGCCGGGATACGAGTTCGTGATCGAGGAACCTGTTGAGTACGCTTACGAGGATCAAGCTTACGTCAACTCGGAGAACTTTGCAGGCAAAATGACCATACCCTCGAAATCACTTTTATCTTTGCTTGCTAGTTGCTCGCTCTTTTGCTATGTCGCGATACCTACCACTTGCTATATCATGCCTCCCATATTGCCATGTCAAGCCTCTAACCCACCTTATCCTAGCAAACCGTTGTTTGGCTATGTTACCGCTTTGCTCAGCCCCTCTTATAGCGTTGCTAGTTGCAGGTGAAGATTGGAGTTTGTTCCTTGTTGGAACATGTTTATTGTTGGGATACCATTATTATATCTTTTTTACTTTAATGCATCTATATACTTGGTAAAGAATGGAAGGCTCGGCCTTATGCCTGGTGTTTTGTTCCACTCTTTCCACCCTAGTTTCCGTCATACCGGTGTTATGTTCCTTGATTTTGCGTTCCTTACGTGGTTGGGTTATAATGGGAACCCCTTGACAGTTCGCCTTGAATAAAACTCCTCCAGCAAGGCCCAACCTTGGTTTTACCATTTGCCACCTAAGCCTTTTTTCCTTGGGTTTCGTGGACTCAAGGGTCATCT